>NW_025814056.1:0-300000 GCF_018902025.1 Drosophila willistoni
ACCACAAAGGCTTACCAACCATTGCAGTCGGCAACTATACGTTATTGTGTGAGGCCTATCTTGGTGTTAACACGATTCATCTGCGGGACTCTAATGCGGCTAGCAAGACAATCGGCTGGGGTGGTTCTTTGATAAATGTGTTTCACCCACTCACACGTCAGCAACTTTAAATAAAGTCCCTGTGCTGAAACTCGAAATAGAATAGAGAGCAAAGAATAGAAGAAAATAGTCCTAGTGTTGGCTGTATAGATGTATCTACAGCCGCGCTCTCTACCCACCCTACCATGATTTTCCTTTCAGCGCTAGGGGAAAATCCCAGAACAAACATCCTTATTCACATTAGATTGCCCAAAAAGAAAGTTCAGAAAATTACCTCATTATAAAAATCATTATTATTCACTTAAATTAATGTATTCTCACAATCATTCATTTCTTAGAATCTAATGTTTCATGTAGTATTCTGAGAACAAAGTTAACTCACATTAAAAAAAACCAAAACCATTCCATAATATATATATAAGAAAATTTACAACTTCATAAATGATATGAATTAATTTGTAATTACTAAAAAAAATATATAGCTCGAAACTTTAACGCATATCGATTTATATTCAAAGATAATTAAATGAATATAAAAAAAAAATATTCTAAATACTCGGCATAATTTCATGAACATTAACTTCTCTTTTCTTTTTTTTTTTTAAACTTCGACCCACTGTGCAAAAGCAAAACGCAACGCTTACATATGCAGCGTATAAAAATTAACCGTTAAATTTTTTTTTCAACTCTTCACATACAAAATGTTTCAATAAAACAATTATGCATATTTATTCACTCTTGCCCTTTTCTCTTTTGATACTTTTCACTTTTCAGTTCATTTTCTTTTTTCTTTTCTTTACGCATGATTTTATTCGAAACACATTAGAAGTATATAAAAATATATAGAGGGGCAAACGGAGTGGAGATAAGCAACGACAATTGTTTTCGCTTTTGTCTTTGCATTGAATACTCTTGCTTAACGTCTCCGACTTCGCTTTATATTTTGGTAACAAAAAAATGTAGTAGAAAAAACTCACCTTGTAGCGTCCGACGAAGGCCTTCGAGGAATTGCTGTAGAGGCTATAGATTTAATTTAATTTTTTTTGTATTAATTATGTTCACATTTTTTGTTTCGTTACCAAGTAAAGCAATTGCTCATGCTTGTTTTTTTTTAAAATTTTTTTTTCTTTTATATTTTCACTTTCTTCTTCCTCTGTTATAGATTTTTTTTTTGGCCTTTCAATTTTGCATTAGATTTCATTTTTTTTTTATTTTTTTGTTTTTGCTCCTTTTTTTCATTTTTAGTGTATGTTACCTCGCGACTTAAAAAAACAATTTTGGTTTTGCACAATGTGGCTCGAAATGTTGCTTTGCGTTTTCTTCTTTGTATACTTTTTTTTTCACTTGCTTCACTCCTTTTGCATTTTTTTTTTTTCTCTTATTACCAATTATTACTTGTACACCAACTTATTCTAGCTTTCGATTCTAGTATATTACCTAGGTTTAAGCAAAAGAAGAAGTTAAAAATTTTCGTTTTCACTATGGCTTTCTGGCTTAAACCCTTTTTTACTTGATTTTCACTTTTTAACTCGGTTACAATTTATTCTTTGGGCTGCGTGTTTTCGCTGTTTTCACTTTTCATCGCTTGCCGCGTGTTGTATCGAAATCTGACTGATCAGATGGTCGCCAATGTAATTGCTTCGTCTCTTTGGTGAATAACTTCTTCGCTGCTTGCACTATCCAACATAAATGTCTTGGACTTCTGGCTTTGGAAATCATTGACACCAAAATTTGGGCTTTACGTTGTCTAACAAAAAAAATTATATACACATACATGATAAAATGTGAATGTCGTTAATGCGTTTTTTTTCTTTTCTTTAGAGCTGTATAATTACCTTCTGCTTAATCAAAGCAATACACTTTAATTTCCTTTTTCTTTTCCATCATGAACGAACATACTGAGACTTTGAAAATCTGCGTGCAAAATTTTATTTGCAAAAATTACCAAATTTTAATGATTCAAAGAAAAATTAGCACTTACTCAAAATGTATATCTTGAAATAGAGAACACCAACATCAATGGTTTCTTTTTTATTTCCGATTCAAGCCCATGAAGGATGGCTTGTATTTATTTGTATTTAAAATTTACTTGGGTTATTTTAACCACAAAAAAAATGAAATATTAATTTTTTTCTCACTTCCTGCAAAGGACTGTTCCGCTCGGTTGCCAATTTGAAAAGAATTTATCAAGATAGTTCGCCTATGCTCTATGCCTAGCTTTGATCTTCGTTTAGACCCGAAGTCAATTGTCAAAGTGACATTATCCGCTATTGGCATAATGGGAAAAGAAATGTACCAGTGGTACTTGTTGGTGAACTTTCTTTCTGCAATCAAGCAGTGCATTCGCGGGTCTTTTAAATGCTGCCTTCCTTTCTTTTTTTACTTTTTTTTTTTTTTCTTTTGAGCTGCAAGTTTTACTCAAGGCACCTCCACATTCTTCGGATAGTTGTCCAATGGGCAACAATGCATTTTCAATTATGCTAGCTCCATGTAATAGAATTTTATGCATAGTGGGGGTCATAGGATGCCAATCATATAACTTTATATATAGATTTGCAGTTTCTAAGGCATATGCATCGTATTTGGCAGTATCAATTTTGAAGCCACTGGAAATGGCTTCTAAAATAACTTTAAATCTATATATAAGTTCATGGTTTATTCCTGTAATGACAGATGCCAAATAAATGTTTTCGAAAAACCGCCTACTAGTATGTGTTGTCAAAGTTGGCTTTGGGCATGTCTACCAATAGTCCAGTTTCTAATCGAAATCGTTCTTGTATTATTTTTTTTGTCTGTTCTTCTAATGTTTTTTCTTCAGTTGTCTTTCTCGCTCTATATTTTTTTATTGGCAATTTATATGCCAGGTGGTAAAATGCTTTCAAAGAGTCTTATCCTGGCGTGTAATATGGAAATTCCAAATTCTAATGCTTCAGGACATACAACATTTTTGTTACTTAAATCATTGAAGTTCTTTGATGTGGCACCACATATGTAACACCGACTTGTTGAGGTTGTGTTAGTTGCCGCGTTACACACTTTTCTATCAACCATGGTCATCTTCATAATATGATTAAATTTAAAAGCAATCTGACCTATAGACACTTCGGTCATCCTTGGTTACATCAGTGGTTTCTTTCACGAACCTGAACCGAATCGGCTTACAAAAACGTGGCGAAGAAGGATTTTGCCAAACAATCTTATTATGGTCTTTGAAGGTCCGTTCCGCGCTAGTAGCTGTAATTTTCATAGCCATTTTAGGTGGATAGCATTCTTGTTTAGCTTTCAATAATAGATCATAACAGGGATAATGGCCTTTGTTTGTTGCTCTTATTATTTCGTATTGTCGCCTTGTCAGATCAGCCTCAACAAACATTTGAGAGCTTCAAAGGAAAGGAGGAATGGTTTCATTACTCTTGGAGTATGACTTTCTATATTTGCCAGCCCGTGTTGGTGAGTTCGTTATATCCTTAAGGATTTAGATGCATTTCTTTTCCCATCATTTTGCAAAACCACTTGTGCAGCATGGACTATCACCTCAGGATTTACCAAACTTCGTATTACCTCAGTCTTTCTTCTCTCGCTTCGATCACTCGATTCAGAAAACTGTTTACAAGGACGTCCTTGACGATTTGACGAATCAATTGGTATTTCAAATGTCCCTTCTAACCACAAATAATTTTTTTCAAGAATACTTCCATAGTATTTACTGCTCCAGACCATCTTTGTTTGACTTGTGATTTGAAATGTGAAAATTTATGTTTCAAAGATTTTTTGATAGTTTCAGAAACTTTGGAAGACTCGAGGAGGTAACTTTTCAAAAAATCTAGTTTTTCTTCCATGGTTCGTATATTTTGGCCTTGCATCAGGTCAAATAAATACCTTCTCGTCACTTCTCTCATAAACCTACGCAATTCGAAGACGCACCTATACCAAAAATGAAATGTCGAAATAAAAATTATAAAAAAATATTATACAAAACAAAAATAATAAACAAACACAAATGACGAAAACGAATGCAAAAAACTAGCAGCAGCTACCATTTTCATTTTTATTACCTTAAAACATTGACAAACACAGTTATACCACTCACAATGAGGGGAGCCGGGGGTAACACAACTAAAACATTAAGTAAACATGAAAAAAGACATTCACAAAATACACAAAAAAGGTTAGGTTATTCAAAAATACACAAAAAATATTTAATTTGTCAATTTAATCTTCAAATAAGAATAAATTAAAGTAAATACCTTCAACTTCAAAATTCATTATAAATAATATTTTTCTGGAGTACTCTGTCACACGTTCTATCCCTTTGAAAAGCGTTTTTGTTGTGGCGAAAAGCAAGCAAAGCGTAGTCCGGCTTCAAACATGAACACGTGTTCATGTTTTCAATGGAATTTTTCGCAAGTCCCGTTAGATTTCCAGAAAAATCCGGTTTGCCATCAAGGTTGTTATACAATTTGTGTACAATTTGGCAAAATATTGTGTGATTGATATTTTGATTTTTAGGCTATGGCCACAACCACAGTGCACCGGGTCTCGAATTTTTTTTTTTTTTATCGCCGCGCAAAAACTTCGAATAAGTATATTTCGTGAATAGGTGGCTATAGGTGGCCAACTATAACTTCATATAATTATTGAAACTATGTATAAATTATTAAATGAAGAAATATTACAGGGACGGAAAGGGAAAGTAGTTATAAGCTCCTTTGAAATTTTTATTTTTAGAAAAATCTGTCTCAAAAAATATGGTCTTTTATAACAATGCTAATGTATGCAAAACATTCTTAAAATACTACATACTTGTTCGTAAAATGATTTTTTTTGTTGACTTTTGGCCGCCTTATTTTTCAAAATCTACCTATGTGCAGCGTGGCGTCGCTCAGCAATTTAACACATGTTTTGCGATTTCTTCTTTTTTTTATTACAACTCAACCCAAGGTACTCTAAAATATGTATGTAAGTATTTAGCCACATTTAAAATTCATACATTAACTTCTTTCAGCAAAGACGTCCAACTGGGACACTTCAGAATGGAAAAGCTGCCGGTAAGTAAAACTTACCTTGAGGTGTCTTAAATAAATGTATTTATTCCTTTATTTATTTTAGCAGATTTAGTTCCCCAACCACCACAAACGTCTGAATCAACTCCAAACTTGACACCACAAGAAAAAATGTATGTAACTAAATTGTCCAATTACAAGACTTCAAATTCTTTAAATTGTTTTTTCAGATTTCTGAAACGGCTCGCAGGGTAAATGGGGTAAATGTTTCTTAATCTTAAAATAAATTTGTTGTACACAAAATAATCCAATATAATTATGTTTTGTAGAAAAGAATTTTAACGTATTTGGTCCAATAGTCGAAAAAAATGGATTTACTCGCAACCTTAAGGCGGATAGGATTATATGTGGTTTTCTACGTAATCGACAATTGGTATTTCTTGTTCAATTTGGTGAAATCGAGGAAGTTGTGACCCAACCTGATATGAAAAAATATGCACCACAGCTTCTAATTGATTTTTCATTTCTTAGAATCTAATGTTTCATGTAGTATTCTGAGAACAAAGTTAACTCACATTAAAAAAAACCAAAACCATTCCATAATATATATATAAGAAAATTTACAACTTCATAAATGATATGAATTAATTTGTAATTACTAAAAATGAAGTAAGTAAGTCGTCTCGCCGACTTGGGTATACCATACACCAGGTGAAACAAATATTTAAAATTTCGAAAACCAAATGTATGTCTATTAAATTGTTTTAACATGCCTCATACCATATGCTATCTCGCTCACTCTACAAACACACGAGCACTCTAGCGCCGCCACTAGCCAACGGCCAATTCTGCACTTATGGATCGCGTAGCAAAATACGTTCATACGCATATTTTGTATGTTTCTTGACCGATTTCAATAAAGTTTGGTAGTTTGGTTGAAATAGATAAGATTTATTAGTATGCCAAATTTGATCACGATGGTCAAAAAATTGCAAGAGCCAATCGGTTTTTTCTAAATTATGGAGGCGGAAGTGGGCGTGGCAACATATTAAAATATATGTATTCTGCGCGCATACTAAGCCAATATACGTACTAAATTTGGTGACTTTAGCTTTTTTTAGTTTTCGAGAAAATCAGTTTTGTTTAATTTTCGGGGCGGAAATGGGCGTGGCAAAATTTTTAAATAGTCAATATCTGCGCGTCTATTAAGCTAACTTACATACCAAATCTAATGTCGGTAGCTTTCATAGTTTTTAAGAAAATCAGAGTTATGTAAATTCCGGGGGCGGAAGGGGGCGTGGCAAAAAGTTGGAACAATTATTTTCTGCGCGCTAACTAAACAAGTATATAACCCAAATTTGATGTCTCTATCTGCCATACTTTTAAGAAAAACAGTTTTACGTAAATTCCGGGGGCGGAAGGGGGCGTGGCAAAAATTTGAAACAAACTCGATAAGCGTACATACTACACGAGACTGCATACCAAATTGGCTCTAGCTCTTATAGTCTCCGAGATCTAGGTGTTCATACGGACGGACGGACGGACGGACGGACGGACGGACAGACGGATATGGCTAGATCGACTCGGTTTTTGATCCTGATCAAGAATATATATACTTTGTGGGGTCGGAGATGCTTCCTTCTGCCTGTTACATACATTTTGGCGACTTTAATATACCATTTCACCCTATGGGTGTATGGTATAAAAATATATAGCTCGAAACTTTAACGCATATCGATTTATATTCAAAGATAATTAAATCAATATCAAAAAAAAATATTCTAAATACTCGGCATAATTTCATGAACATTAACTTCTCTTTTCTTTTTTTTTCTAAACTTCGACCCACTGTGCAAAAGCAAAACGCTACGCTTACATATGCAGCGTATAAAAATTAACCGTTCAATTTTTTTTTCAACTCTTCACATACAAAATGTTTCAATAAAACAATTATGCATATTTATTCACTCTTGCCCTTTTCTCTTTGATACTTTTCACTTTTCAGTTCATTTTCTTTTTTTCTTGATCCTCTTTACGCATGATTTTATTCGAAACACATTAGAAGTATATAAAAATATATAGAGGGGCAAACGGAGTGGAGATAAGCAACGACAATTGTCTTCGCTTTTGTCTTTGCATTGAATACTCTTGCTTAACGTCTCCGACTTCGCTTTATATTTTGGTAACAAAAAAATGTAGTAGGAAAAACTCACCCTTGTAGCGTCCGACGAAGGCCTTCGAGGAATTGCTGTAGAGGCTATAGATTTAATTTAATTTTTTTTGTATTAATTATGTTCACATTTTTTGTTTCGTTACCAAGTAAAGCAATTGCTCATGCTTGTTTTTTTTTTAAATTTTTTTTTTCTTTTATATTTTCACTTTCTTCTTCCTCTGTTATAGATTTTTTTTTGACCTTTCAATTTTGCATTAGATTTCATTTTTTTTCATTTTTTGTTTTTATGCTCCTTTTTTTTCATTTTAGTGTATGTTACCTCGCGATTTAAAAAAAACAATTTTGGTTTTGCACAATGTGGCTCGAAATGTTGCTTAGCGTTTTCTTCTTTGTATACTTTTTTTTTCACTTGCTTCACTCCTTTTGCTTTTTTATACCCTTGCAAAAAGGGTATATTAATTTTGGTCAAAAGTGTGCAACGCATAGAAGGAAGCATCTCCGACCATATAAAGTATATATATTCTTGATCAGCACGACGAGACGAGTTCAAATAGCTATGTCCGTCCGTCCGTCCGTCCGTCTGGATCAACGCAAACTCCTCCTAGACCGTAAGAGCTACAGAGCTGAAATTTTGCATGTAGGCTTGTATATACTGCGGCGTTGTATATCTCGGATTCAGCCGGATCGGATCACTATATCATATAGCTCCCATACAAATGGCAAAGTCACGAACAGTGACTTTTCTTAATAACTTCGTTATTTTTTGAGCTATTGTCGTGAAATTTAATATTGGTAAGTTAATTTCACATATAAACGACTACGCCAAATTTGATCAAGATCGAATGACTATAATGATATATGAATAGCTCCCATAGGAACGATCTTTCGAAAACAGTGACTTTTGTCAATAACGTCGTTAATTTTGCCGCGATTGCTTACAAATTAAACATTTGTTAGTTTAATATATCTGTTAATGACTGTGCCAAATTTGATAAGGATCGGGAAACTATATCATATAGCTCCCATAGGAACAATCGGTGGAAAACAGTGACTTTGATCAATATCTTCGTTATTTCCTATGTAGGCCGTTCTTTCGGAAACATTAGCCTTTTTAGCTTAAACGTTTTTCCATTTTAATGGCTATAGGTAAGGAAAGAGTTACCAAAATAATTGCAAGGGTATACAAACTTTGACGCGGTCGAAGTTAGCCCCGGCCCTCTGGTTTTTTTTTTTTTCTCTTATTACCAATTATTACTTGTACACCAACTTATTCTAGCTTTCGATTCTAGTATATTACCTAGGTTTAAACAAAAGAAGAAGTTAAAAATTTTCGTTTTCACTATGGCTTTCTGGCTTAAACCCTTTTTTACTTGATTTTCACTTTTTAACTCGGATACAATTTATTCTTTGGGCTGCGTGTTTTCGCTGTTTTCACTTTTCACCGCTTGCCGCGTGTTGTATCGAAATCTGACTGATCAGATGGTCGCCAATGTAATTGCTTCGTCTCTTTGGTGAATAACTTCTTCGCTGCTTGCACTATCCAACATAAATGTCTTGGACTTCTGGCTTTGGAAATCATTGACACCAAAATTTGGGCTTTACGTTTGTCTAACAAAAAAAATTATATACACATACATGATAAAATGTGAATGTCGTTAATGCGTTTTTTTTTTCTTTTCTTTAGAGCTGTATAATTACCTTCTGCTTAATCAAAGCAATACATTTTAATTTCTTTTTTTCTTTTCCATCATGAACGAACATACCGAGACTTTGAAAATCTGCGTGCAATATTTTATTTGCAAAAATTACCAAATTTTAATGATTCAAAGAAAAATTAGCACTTACTCAAGAAGTATATCTTGAAATAGAGAACACCAACATCAATGGTTTCTTTTTTATTTCCGATTCAAGCCCATGAAGGATGGCTTGTATTTATTCGGATTTAAAATTTACTTGGGTTATTTTAACCACAAAAAAAATGAAATATTAATTTTTTTCTAACTTCCTGCAAACGACTGTTCCGCTCGGTTGCCAATTTGAAAAGAATTTATCAAGATAGTTCGCCTATGCTCTATGCCTAGCTTTGATCTTCGTTTAGACCCGAAGTCAATTGTCAAAGTGACATTATCCGCTATTGGCATAATGGGAAAAAGAAATGTACCACTGTGGTGAACTTTCTGTCTGCAATCAAGCAGTGCATTCGCGGGTCTTTTAAATGCTGCCTTCCTTTCTTTTTTTACTTTTTTTTTTTTTTTCTTTTGAGCTGCAAGTTTTACTCAAGGCACCTCCACAACCACAGACGAATTCTAGAGTTTTCTCGGGGAATTAGTCTGAAAACCTCATTGTTTAATATCTTTGGCATGATATGTTCCTTGTAATTTTCCTTGGAGGTCTTCTAAAACATAATAACAATTCCCTAAACATTCCCTGACTCTAGATTTCACCCATTGAGGATTGAATTTCGCATTCGTATTTTTCTGAAAATTACTCTGGCTGAAGTTTCTTCTGAATACTTCTTGCCCTATTCTAAAATGAATTTGCCGAGTGCGCAAGTTATACTGCTTGGCGTTTTTATCTGCTGCTGATGCAATTTGCTGTTTTATTTCTTTTCTCAACAACTGCAATTGATCGTCTTTCCTAAGGGGATTAAGTGATTCATCTAATAAATTGAACTTACTTAGTAGACTATAATGAGACCCATGTGTAATCATATCAAAGCCAAAAACTGCATGATATGGAGAACAATTAATGCTCACATGATGACCATTCCGCAGAGCACAACTAATAGCTGGAATATGTTCATCCCACTCTCTATGATCATCGTTAAGATAAGCTCTAATCGCTGCTATGATTGATCGATTCACCCGTTCTGAGGCATTGGCTTGAGGTGAATACAACGCTGTATATACATGCTTAATACCAAGCTTCGTTAGCCACGCGTTAAATTCGACCGCTTTGAATTGTGCTCCGTTATCGCTCACTAGGATTTCCGGAATACCAAACATAAAGAAAATATGATCCTGAAGAAACTCCTGTATTAAACGAGATGTCAACTTCTTCAACGGACAAAGCCAATGAAATTTGGAAAAGTGATCCAAAACTATTACCAACCCAATATGCCCTCGCTTACTGCGTGGATATGGACCGACCAGGTCTATGTATAACCTTTGAAAAGGACGCATTGAAACTGCTGGCTTTCCCAACGGCGGTTTTAAAATGTAATTCGGGGCTTTGGTAGACTTGCAAATATCACAGTTACGCACATAATCTCTCACTTGTGACACCATGCCTGGCCAATAAAAAAATCTCCTTATTAATTCTAGGGTCTTAGCCCTAGCCCTTAACCCTAACACTATTATGAGCAATGCCTATGACTTCAGTCGTCAAACCAGATGGAATCCACAGTTTCCATCTCGATTCTTGATTTTCTAAATTTCCATCATCATGTTCAGTTCGTATATAGACAAAACCATCTTCTACTCGTATATCTGGATACTCTCCCAGACTATCTAAAAACTTTTTTTTCAAATTCTGATATTCACTATCACCAAAACAGTTGGAATTTAAATCAATACCAGGATAAACTTCTTCTAGTGCACTTATTTCATCTGAAAACATTCTCGAAAGCGCATCAGGTACGACATTGTCCCGACCTCTTCTATGGCTTATCGTGAACTTGTAACTTTGCAATTTCATGGCCCATCTAGCCAACCGTCCCTTCAAATTAGGTTGCTTCATCAGCCACAAAAGGCTCGCATGATCCGTAATCAATTCAAACTCCTGCATCTCAATATAGCATCTAAACCTGTCGATTGCTTCTAATGCTGGACATAAATACAATTGGTTTTTCTTCTCCTTCATCTGACATTTGAACTAACGTAGCGCCTATGCCGACATCGCTCGCATCGCAATGCACATAGAACTTCCGTTCAAAGTTCGGGTTCTGCAAAACTGGAGCTGAAGTCAACGCAGACTTAAGCTTTTCAAAGGATTTCTGAGCTTGCTCGTTCCAGACAAATTTCTTTTTCGACGACAGAAGCTCGGTGATTGAAAAACTAATATCTGAAAAGTTAGGTATAAATCGTCTATACCATCCGACTACTCCCATAAACGCTCTTACTTGTTTAACTGTCTTCGGAATTGGCCATGACTGAATCGCGTCTGTTTTTGATGTGTCAGTTGAAATTCCTCCATTGCCTACTATATATCCTAAAAATGCAACTTTTGTGACACAAAATTTGCTCTTTGCCACATTTAAAGTCACATTCGCCATTCGAAATTGCTCAGCTAGCTTGGCTAACACAATAAGATGTTCCTCAAAGCTTTCTGATACTAGACATAAATCGTCTAAGTATCCAAAAGTACAATATTTTAATTCAGGGGGTATTATTTCATCCATTAGTCTACACATTGTTTGCGCGGCATTACACAAACCAAATGGCATAACCACAAAATGATACAATGGACGACCGGGTACTGTAAATGCTGTGATTGCTTTTGATTCCTCACTCAAACCTATTTGCCAAAAAGCATCCTTCAAATCTATCTTGGAGATGATGTTAGCTTTTGGTAGTCTTGCGAAAATTCCATTGATGCTGGGCAGTGGGTATGCGTCTTTCTTTGTAACCTCGTTAATACGTCGTGCATCTAAGCATAAACGAACTTTTCCAGGTTTAATCACCAAACGCATGGGCGAACTCCAAGGACTATTTGACTTCTCAATAACTCCTAGCTCTAACATTCTATCGATCTCCTGAAACATAACTTTTTCAACCGCCGGTGAAACTGGGTAAAATCGCTGTTTAATCCTACCTCTATATGATGTTGCAGAAGCTTTGTTCTTCCGAGGCCTTGCCTTTCAAAGTCTGGAAATAGACTAATGATTCCGCCTAAGCGTTTTTCTTCTTCTGCTGTCAGCGGAAACTTTTCCTCACCGTCTTTCTCTGTTAATCTAGGCACGCTGCTATTTGAAGTTTCAATCGAGGAAATTACACCCGGGGCCAATCTGAAAGCTTTCCAAAAATCTGTTCCTAATACTACCCTATGCTTAATCGAAGGGATTATAAAGAAATTAATGTCCTGCTCCCTATATTTTACGTTCAGTTGTATGGATCCAATAACTGTTTGTGGCTGTCCATCAGCCGTTTTTACTGACGAATTAATTTTGCGAAATTTTGAATTGTGCGACCAGTCTATTTTAGCCAGGTCTGCTCCAATGCAACTAATATTTGCCCCTGTGTCTAATAAGCCTAATTCTAAAAATTGTAAAAATGAAATTGAAGCATAAAATCGGCCATCTACGGCTTCATTAATTACTGAACAAAATAACCTTCTTTTGGTATTTCGTACAGCTTTCCAAAAGTTACGCATACGCAAGGTTGAGCGCTTTGGTGCTCTCTTGACGCATGCGACATTACTATCATCAGAAAATATTCTTTCGCAAAATCTTGCATATTCTTTTAAACGTATGTGGTATGGTTTAATTGGATGTAACTTAATATTCTTTCTATTTGTTTGTAACTCTGAAATGTTTTCTTGCTTTTCTTGTTCAGTGTAATTACGATTTAATCTTTTGTGAGCAACATTTACTAAGGGTCCGTCCGCTTGTTGCCATACGGTGGTCCCTTCCGATAGTTTTCCGTCCGATTTGAACATTTTATACACTGCGGCTTGTATACTCCTTTTGTTCCGCAGCCGTAACAAAAGATAATCCGATCTTCTAGGCACATGTCCCAGCGATGTCCTTCTACGTCACAATTCCAACAAACCAAAGAATTCGCCACTCGCTGAACTGCATCTACCTCTTTCACCGACAATTCGTCTTCTGACTGTTCTGTGGCGTCTAGTACTGCAGCTACGGATTTGTAAACGGGTTTAGAAAAATTTACACTCTTGATCGGACGCTTAATTAGTGTCTCTCCCAATAGATTTTCTCTTCTTTGTACTAACTGTCGTAGATGTGACACCGAAACAACTGATATATATAACAATGCTTCACGCACTTCCGGCATCAGGTTACGCTGCAACTGCTGCACTAGTCTATCCTCTTCCAATGGAACCGAAAGCCTACTAACAATGGATATTACATCCTCATAAAAATTATCAAATGATTCTCCAATCTTTTGCTTCCTACTTCTTATTTCTTCAAAAATTAAATCATCATCCTTGTTATCACGATATTGTCTTTTGAGTTTGTCACAAAAATCTGTCCATTCTACTTGCGTGATCTCTTTACGGTATCTCCAATACCAATCTCGGGCTTTTCCAGTTAGGAGAATATGTAGGTTCTTACAGACTACTTTACTCCATCTAAACTATCCATAGTTAATGCACGCACTCTGTACAAGAATTCTTGCACGGTACTGCCTTTTTGTGATCCCTCGAACTTTATACCCCAACTCTGGATAATCTGTGTAACCTTTTCGCTCCTAATACTTGATGTAGAAATCGGCGAATTTCCGGAAGATTGTGCTCTAGCCTGCGTATTTAATTCTTGTATGCTGGCTGCTGCTTCATTCGTCTGCAAACTCTCAAACTTCTGATTTATAAGATTCTCTATTCTTTCAAACAATCTTTCGTAGTCGACCGCTGGTGCCGATGTACTAGCTGTGGCGTTGACTCTTGTCTGATGTCTCTCAAAATTTTCTGGTTGAGCTCGTTGTACTCTTCGCTTAGGAGGTCTTCCCTGTCTTTTCGCTGTTCGTAGTGGTTCTACCTCTTCTGATGAATTCATCACCGTATTTTGCGAACTATTGTCATCAGGTATGGCTGACTGTTTGTCCGTCTGGATCAACGCAAACTCCTCCTAGACCGTAAGAGCTACAGAGCTGAAATTTTGCATGTGGGCTTGTATATACTGCGGCGTTGTATATCTCGGATTCAGCCGGATCGGATCACTATATCATATAGCTCCCATACAAATGGCAAAGTCACGAACAGTGACTTTTCTTAATAACTTCGTTATTTTTTGAGCTATTGTCGTGAAATTTAATATTGGTAAGTTAATTATATATAATATATAATAACATATAAACGACTACGCCAAATTTGATCAAGATCGAATGACTATATCATATAGCTCCCATAGGAACGATCTTTCGAAAACAGTGACTTTTGTCAATAACGTCGTTAATTTTGCCGCGATTGCTTACAAATTAAACATTTGTTAGTTTAATATATCTGTTAATGACTGTGCCAAATTTGATAAGGATCGGGAAACTATATCATATAGCTCCCATAGGAACAATCGGTGGAAAACAGTGACTTTGATCAATATCTTCGTTATTTCCTATGTAGGCCGTTCTTTCGGAAACATTAGCCTTTTTAGCTTAAACGTTTTTCCATTTTAATGGCTATAGGTAAGGAAAGAGTTACCAAAATAATTGCAAGGGTATACAAACTTTGACGCGGTCGAAGTTAGCCCCGGCCCTCTGGTTTTTTTTTTTTCTCTTATTACCAATTATTACTTGTACACCAACTTATTCTAGCTTTCGATTCTAGTATATTACCTAGGTTTAAACAAAAGAAGAAGTTAAAAATTTTCGTTTTCACTATGGCTTTCTGGCTTAAACCCTTTTTTACTTGATTTTCACTTTTTAACTCGGATACAATTTATTCTTTGGGCTGCGTGTTTTCGCTGTTTTCACTTTTCACCGCTTGCCGCGTGTTGTATCGAAATCTGACTGATCAGATGGTCGCCAATGTAATTGCTTCGTCTCTTTGGTGAATAACTTCTTCGCTGCTTGCACTATCCAACATAAATGTCTTGGACTTCTGGCTTTGGAAATCATTGACACCAAAATTTGGGCTTTACGTTTGTCTAACAAAAAAAATTATATACACATACATGATAAAATGTGAATGTCGTTAATGCGTTTTTTTTTTCTTTTCTTTAGAGCTGTATAATTACCTTCTGCTAAATCAAAGCAATACATTTTAATTTCTTTTTTTCTTTTCCATCATGAACGAACATACCGAGACTTTGAAAATCTGCGTGCAAAATTTTATTTGCAAAAATTACCAAATTTTAATGATTCAAAGAAAAATTAGCACTTACTCAAGAAGTATATCTTGAAATAGAGAACACCAACATCAATGGTTTCTTTTTATTTCCGATTCAAGCCCATGAAGGATGGCTTGTATTTATTCGGATTTAAAATTTTAATTTACTTGGGTTATTTTAACCACAAAAAAAATGAAATATTAATTTTTTTCTAACTTCCTGCAAACGACTGTTCCGCTCGGTTGCCAATTTGAAAAGAATTTATCAAGATAGTTCGCCTATGCTCTATGCCTAGCTTTGATCTTCGTTTAGACCCGAAGTCAATTGTCAAAGTGACATTATCCGCTATTGGCATAATGGGAAAAAGAAATGTACCACTGTGGTGAACTTTCTGTCTGCAATCAAGCAGTGCATTCGCGGGTCTTTTAAATGCTGCCTTCCTTTCTTTTTTTACTTTTTTTTTTTTTTTCTTTTGAGCTGCAAGTTTTACTCAAGGCACCTCCACAACCACAGACGAATTCTAGAGTTTTCTCGGGGAATTAGTCTGAAAACCTCATTGTTTAATATCTTTGGCATGATATGTTCCTTGTAATTTTCCTTGGAGGTCTTCTAAAACATAATAACAATTCCCTAAACATTCCCTGACTCTAGATTTCACCCATTGAGGATTGAATTTCGCATTCGTATTTTTCTGAAAATTACTCTGGCTGAAGTTTCTTCTGAATACTTCTTGCCCTATTCTAAAATGAATTTGCCGAGTGCGCAAGTTATACTGCTTGGCGTTTTTATCTGCTGCTGATGCAATTTGCTGTTTTATTTCTTTTCTCAACAACTGCAATTGATCGTCTTTCCTAAGGGGATTAAGTGATTCATCTAATAAATTGAACTTACTTAGTAGACTATAATGAGACCCATGTGTAATCATATCAAAGCCAAAAACTGCATGATATGGAGAACAATTAATGCTCACATGATGACCATTCCGCAGAGCACAACTAATAGCTGGAATATGTTCATCCCACTCTCTATGATCATCGTTAAGATAAGCTCTAATCGCTGCTATGATTGATCGATTCACCCGTTCTGAGGCATTGGCTTGAGGTGAATACAACGCTGTATATACATGCTTAATACCAAGCTTCGTTAGCCACGCGTTAAATTCGACCGCTTTGAATTGTGCTCCGTTATCGCTCACTAGGATTTCCGGAATACCAAACATAAAGAAAATATGATCCTGAAGAAACTCCTGTATTAAACGAGATGTCAACTTCTTCAACGGACAAAGCCAATGAAATTTGGAAAAGTGATCCAAAACTATTACCAACCCAATATGCCCTCGCTTACTGCGTGGATATGGACCGACCAGGTCTATGTATAACCTTTGAAAAGGACGCATTGAAACTGCTGGCTTTCCCAACGGCGGTTTTAAAATGTAATTCGGGGCTTTGGTAGACTTGCAAATATCACAGTTACGCACATAATCTCTCACTTGTGACACCATGCCTGGCCAATAAAAAAATCTCCTTATTAATTCTAGGGTCTTAGCCATTCCTCCATGTGCTGATATAACACTATTATGAGCACTGCCTATGACTTCAGTCGTCAAACCAGATGGAATCCACAGTTTCCATCTCGATTCTTGATTTTCTAAATTTCCATCATCATGTTCAGTTCGTATATAGACAAAACCATCTTCTACTCGTATATCTGGATACTCTCCCAGACTATCTAAAAACTTTTTTTTCAAATTCTGATATTCACTATCACCAAAACAGTTGGAATTTAAATCAATACCAGGATAAACTTCTTCTAGTGCACTTATTTCATCTGAAAACATTCTCGAAAGCGCATCAGGTACGACATTGTCCCGACCTCTTCTATGGCTTATCGTGAACTTGTAACTTTGCAATTTCATGGCCCATCTAGCCAACCGTCCCTTCAAATTAGGTTGCTTCATCAGCCACAAAAGGCTCGCATGATCCGTAATCAATTCAAACTCCTGCATCTCAATATAGCATCTAAACCTGTCGATTGCTTCTAATGCTGGACATAAATACAATTGGTTTTTCTTCTCCTTCATCTGACATTTGAACTAACGTAGCGCCTATGCCGACATCGCTCGCATCGCAATGCACATAGAACTTCCGTTCAAAGTTCGGGTTCTGCAAAACTGGAGCTGAAGTCAACGCAGACTTAAGCTTTTCAAAGGATTTCTGAGCTTGCTCGTTCCAGACAAATTTCTTTTTCGACGACAGAAGCTCGGTGATTGAAAAACTAATATCTGAAAAGTTAGGTATAAATCGTCTATACCATCCGACTACTCCCATAAACGCTCTTACTTGTTTAACTGTCTTCGGAATTGGCCATGACTGAATCGCGTGTTTTTGATGTGTCAGTTGAAATTCCTCCATTGCCTACTATATATCCTAAAAATGCAACTTTCGTGACACAAAATTTGCTCTTTGCCACATTTAAAGTCACATTCGCCATTCGAAATTGCTCAGCTAGCTTGGCTAACACAATAAGATGTTCCTCAAAGCTTTCTGATACTACACATAAATCGTCTAAGTATCCAAAAGTACAATATTTTAATTCAGGGGTATTATTTCATCCATTAGTCTACACATTGTTTGCGCGGCATTACACAAACCAAATGGCATAACCACAAAATGATACAATGGACGACCGGGTACTGTAAATGCTGTGATTGCTTTTGATTCCTCACTCAAACCTATTTGCCAAAAAGCATCCTTCAAATCTATCTTGGAGATGATGTTAGCTTTTGGTAGTCTTGCGAAAATTCCATTGATGCTGGGCAGTGGGTATGCGTCTTTCTTTGTAACCTCGTTAATACGTCGTGCATCTAAGCATAAACGAACTTTTCCAGGTTTAATCACCAAACGCATGGGCGAACTCCAAGGACTATTTGACTTCTCAATAACTCCTAGCTCTAACATTCTATCGATCTCCTGAAACATAACTTTTTCAACAGCCGGTGAAACTGGGTAAAATCGCTGTTTAATCGGGGTGGCATTGCCTACCTCTATATGATGTTGCAGAAGCTTTGTTCTTCCGAGGCCTTGCCTTTCAAAGTCTGGAAATAGACTAATGATTCCGCCTAAACGTTTTTCTTCTTCTGCTGTCAGCGGAAACTTTTTCTCACCGTCTTTCTCTGTTAATCTAGGCACGTTGCTATTTGAAGTTTCAATCGAGGAAATTACACCCGGGGCCAATCTGAAAGCTTTCCAAAAATCTGTTCCTAATACTACCCTATGCTTAATCGAAGGGATTATAAAGAAATTAATGTCCTTCATCTGCTCCCTATATTTTACGTTCAGTTGTATGGATCCAATAACTGTTTGTGGCTGTCCATCAGCCGTTTTTACTGACCAATTAATTTTGCGAAATTTTGAATTGTGCGACCAGTCTATTTTAGCCAGGTCTGCTCCAATGCAACTAATATTTGCCCCTGTGTCTAATAAGCCTAATTCTAAAAATTGTTAAAATGAAATTGAAGCATAAAATCGGCCATCTACGGCTTCATTAATTACTGAACAAATTAACCTTCATTTGGTATTTCGTACAGCTTTCCAAAAGTTACGCATACGCAAGGTTGAGCGCTTTGGTGCTCTCTTGACGCATGCGACATTACTATCATCAGAAAATATTCTTTCGCGGACTCTTGCATATTCTTTTAAACGTATGTGGTATGGTTTAATTGGATGTAACTTAATATTCTTTCTATTTGTTTGTAACTCTGAAATGTTTTCTTGCTTTTCTTGTTCAGTGTAATTACGATTTAATCTTTTGTGAGCAACATTTACTAAGGGTCCGTCCGCTTGTTGCCATACGGTGGTCCCTTCCGATAGTTTTCCGTCCGATTTGAACATTTTATACACTGCGGCTTGTATACTCCTTTTGTTCCGCAGCCGTAACAAAAGATAATCCGATCTTCTAGGCACACGTCCCAGCGATGTCCTTCTACGTCACAATTCCAACAAACCAAAGAATTCGCCACTCGCTGAACTGCATCTACCTCTTTCACCGACAATTCGTCTTCTGACTGTTCTGTGGCGTCCAGTACTGCAGCTACGGATTTGTAAACGGGTTTAGAAAAATTTACACTCTTGATCGGACGCTTAATTAGTGTCTCTCCCAATAGATTTTCTCTTCTTTGTACTAACTGTCGTAGATGTGACACCGAAACAACTGATATATATAACAATGCTTCACGCACTTCCGGCATCAGGTTACGCTGCAACTGCTGCACTAGTCTATCCTCTTCCAATGGAACCGAAAGCCTACTAACAATGGATATTACATCCTCATAAAAATTATCAAATGATTCTCCAATCTTTTGCTTCCTACTTCTTATTTCTTCAAAAATTAAATCATCATCCTTGTTATCACGATATTGTCTTTTGAGTTTGTCACAAAAATCTGTCCATTCTACTTGCGTGATCTCTTTACGGTATCTCCAATACCAATCTCGGGCTTTTCCAGTTAGGAGAATATGTAGGTTCTTACAGACTACTTTACTCCATCTAAACTATCCATAGTTAATGCACGCACTCTGTACAAGAATTCTTGCACGGTACTGGCTTTTTGTGATCCCTCGAACTTTATACCCCAACTCTGGATAATCTGTGTAACCTTTTCGCTCCTAATACTTGATGTAGAAATCGGCGAATTTATGGGTGAAGATTGTGCTCTAGCCTGCGTATTTAATTCTTGTATGCTGGCTGCTGCTTCATTCGTCTGCAAACTCTCAAACTTCTGATTTATAAGATTCTCTATTCTTTCAAACAATCTTTCGTAGTCGACCGCTGGTGCCGATGTACTAGCTGTGGCGTTGACTCTTGTCTGATGTCTCTCAAAATTTTCTGGTTGAGCGCGTTGTACTCTTCGCTTAGGAGGTCTTCCCTGTCTTTTCGCTGTTCGTAGTGGTTCTACCTCTTCTGATGAATTCATCACCGTATTTTGCGGACTATTGTCATCAGGTATGGCTGACTGTTTGTCCGTCTGGATCAACGCAAACTCCTCCTAGACCGTAAGAGCTACAGAGCTGAAATTTTGCATGTAGGCTTGTATATACTGCAGGCGTTGTATATCTCGGATTCGGCCGGATCGGATTACTATATCATATAGCTCCCATACAAATGGCAAAGTCACGAACAGTGACTTTTCTTAATAACTTCGTTATTTTTTGAGCTATTGTCGTGAAATTGAATTGAAATTATTGGTAAGTTAATTTCACATATAAACGACTACGCCAAATTTGATCAAGATCTAATGACTATATCATATAGCTCCCATAGGAACGATCTTTCGAAAACAGTGACTTTTGTCAATAACGTCGTTAATTTTGCCGCGATTGCTTACAAATTAAACATTTGTTAGTTTAATATATCTGTTAATGACTGTGCCAAATTTGATAAGGATCGGGAAACTATATCATATAGCTCCCATAGGAACAATCGGTGGAAAACAGTGACTTTGATCAATATCTTCGTTATTTCCTATGTAGGCCGTTCTTTCGGAAACATTAGCCTTTTTAGCTTAAAGGTTTTCCACTTTGATGGCTATAGGTAAGGAAAGAGTTACCAAAATAATTGCAAGGGTATACAAACTTATTACCAATTATTACTTGTACACCAACTTATTCTAGCTTTCGATTCTAGTATATTACCTAGGTTTAAACAAAAGAAGAAGTTAAAAATTTTCGTTTTCACTATGGCTTTCTGGCTTAAACCCTTTTTTACTTGATTTTCACTTTTTAACTCGGATACAATTTATTCTTTGGGCTGCGTGTTTTCGCTGTTTTCACTTTTCACCGCTTGCCGCGTGTTGTATCGAAATCTGACTGATCAGATGGTCGCCAATGTAATTGCTTCGTCTCTTTGGTGAATAACTTCTTCGCTGCTTGCACTATCCAACATAAATGTCTTGGACTTCTGGCTTTGGAAATCATTGACACCAAAATTTGGGCTTTACGTTTGTCTAACAAAAAAAATTATATACACATACATGATAAAATGTGAATGTCGTTAATGCGTTTTTTTTTTCTTTTCTTTAGAGCTGTATAATTATCTTCTGCTTAATCAAAGGAATACATTTTAATTTCTTTTTTTCTTTCCATCATGAACGAACATACCGAGACTTTGAAAATCTGCGTGCAAAATTTTATTTGCAAAAATTACCAAATTTTAATGATTCAAAGAAAAATTAGCACTTACTCAAGAAGTATATCTTGAAATAGAGAACACCAACATCAATGGTTTCTTTTTTATTTCCGATTCAAGCCCATGAAGGATGGCTTGTATTTATTCGGATTTAAAATTTACTTGGGTTATTTTAACCACAAAAAAAATGAAATATTAATTTTTTTCTCACTTCCTGCAAAGGACTGTTCCGCTCGGTTGCCAATTTGAAAAGAATTTATCAAGATAGTTCGCCTATGCTCTATGCCTAGCTTTGATCTTCGTTTAGACCCGAAGTCAATTGTCAAAGTGACATTATCCGCTATTGGCATAATGGGAAAAAGAAATGTACCACTGTGGTGAACTTTCTTTCTGCAATCAAGCAGTGCATTCGCGGGTCTTTTAAATGCTGCCTTCCTTTCTTTTTTTACTTTTTTTTTTTTTTTCTTTTGAGCTGCAAGTTTTACTCAAGGCACCTCCACAACCACAGACGAATTCTAGAGTTTTCTCGGGGAATTAGTTTGAAAACCTCATTGTTTAATATCTTTGGCATGATATGTTCCTTGTAATTTTCCTTGGAGGTCTTCTAAAACATAATAACAATTCCCTAAACATTCCCTGACTCTAGATTTCACCCATTGAGGATTGAATTTCGCATTCGTATTTTTCTGAAAATTACTCTGGCTGAAGTTTCTTCTGAATACTTCTTGCCCTATTCTAAAATGAATTTGCCGAGTGCGCAAGTTATACTGCTTGGCGTTTTTATCTGCTGCTGATGCAATTTGCTGTTTTATTTCTTTTCTCAACAACTGCAATTGATCGTCTTTCCTAAGGGGATTAAGTGATTCATCTAATAAATTGAACTTACTTAGTAGACTATAATGAGACCCATGTGTAATCATATCAAAGCCAAAAACTGCATGATATGGAGAACAATTAATGCTCACATGATGACCATTCCGCAGAGCACAACTAATAGCTGGAATATGTTCATCCCACTCTCTATGATCATCGTTAAGATAAGCTCTAATCGCTGCTATGATTGATCGATTCACCCGTTCTGAGGCATTGGCTTGAGGTGAATACAACGCTGTATATACATGCTTAATACCAAGCTTCGTTAGCCACGCGTTAAATTCGACCGCTTTGAATTGTGCTCCGTTATCGCTCACTAGGATTTCCGGAATACCAAACATAAAGAAAATATGATCCTGAAGAAACTCCTGTATTAAACGAGATGTCAACTTCTTCAACGGACAAAGCCAATGAAATTTGGAAAAGTGATCCAAAACTATTACCAACCCAATATGCCCTCGCTTACTGCGTGGATATGGACCGACCAGGTCTATGTATAACCTTTGAAAAGGACGCATTGAAACTGCTGGCTTTCCCAACGGCGGTTTTAAAATGTAATTCGGGCTTTGGTAGACTTGCAAATATCACAGTTACGCACATAATCTCTCACTTGTGACACCATGCCTGGCCAATAAAAAAATCTCCTTATTAATTCTAGGGTCTTAGCCATTCCTCCATGTGCTGATATAACACTATTATGAGCACTGCCTTTGACTTCAGTCGTCAAACCAGATGGAATCCACAGTTTCCATCTCGATTCTTGATTTTCTAAATTTCCATCATCATGTTCAGTTCGTATATAGACAAAACCATCTTCTACTCGTATATCTGGATACTCTCCCAGACTATCTAAAACTTTTTTTTCAAATTCTGATATTCACTATCACCAAAACAGTTGGAATTTAAATCAACACCAGGATAAACTTCTTCTAGTGCACTTATTTCATCTGAAAACATTCTCGAAAGCGCATCAGGTACGACATTGTCCCGACCTCTTCTATGGCTTATCGTGAACTTGTAACTTTGCAATTTCATGGCCCATCTAGCCAACCGTCCCTTCAAATTAGGTTGCTTCATCAGCCACAAAAGGCTCGCATGATCCGTAATCAATTCAAACTCCTGCATCTCAATATAGCATCTAAACCTGTCGATTGCTTCTAATGCTGGACATAAATACAATTGGTTTTTCTTCTCCTTCATCTGACATTTGAACTAACGTAGCGCCTATGCCGACATCGCTCGCATCGCAATGCACATAGAACTTCCGTTCAAAGTTCGGGTTCTGCAAAACTGGAGCTGAAGTCAACGCAGACTTAAGCTTTTCAAAGGATTTCTGAGCTTGCTCGTTCCAGACAAATTTCTTTTTCGACGACAGAAGCTCGGTGATTGAAAAACTAATATCTGAAAAGTTAGGTATAAATCGTCTATACCATCCGACTACTCCCATAAACGCTCTTACTTGTTTAACTGTCTTCGGAATTGGCCATGACTGAATCGCGTCTGTTTTTAAAGTGTCAGTTGAAATTCCTCCATTGCCTACTATATATCCTAAAAATGCAACTTTCGTGACACAAAATTTGCTCTTTGCCACATTTAAAGTCACATTCGCCATTCGAAATTGCTCAGCTAGCTTGGCTAACACAATAAGATGTTCCTCAAAGCTTTCTGATACTACACATAAATCGTCTAAGTATCCAAAAGTACAATATTTTAATTCAGGGGGTATTATTTCATCCATTAGTCTACACATTGTTTGCGCGGCATTACACAAACCAAATGGCATAACCACAAAATGATACAATGGACGACCGGGTACTGTAAATGCTGTGATTGCTTTTGATTCCTCACTCAAACCTATTTGCCAAAAAGCATCCTTCAAATCTATCTTGGAGATGATGTTAGCTTTTGGTAGTCTTGCGAAAATTCCATTGATGCTGGGCAGTGGGTATGCGTCTTTCTTTGTAACCTCGTTAATACGTCGTGCATCTAAGCATAAACGAACTTTTCCAGGTTTAATCACCAAACGCATGGGCGAACTCCAAGGACTATTTGACTTCTCAATAACTCCTAGCTCTAACATTCTATCGATCTCCTGAAACATAACTTTTTCAACAGCCGGTGAAACTGGGTAAAATCGCTGTTTAATCGGGGTGGCATTGCCTACCTCTATATGATGTTGCAGAAGCTTTGTTCTTCCGAGGCCTTGCCTTTCAAAGTCTGGAAATAGACTAATGATTCCGCCTAAACGTTTTTCTTCTTCTGCTGTCAGCGGAAGCTTTTCCTCACCGTCTTTCTCTGTTAATCTAGGCACGTTGCTATTTGAAGTTTCAATCGAGGAAATTACACCCGGGGCCAATCTGAAAGCTTTCCAAAAATCTGTTCCTAATACTACCCTATGCTTAATCGAAGGGATTATAAAGAAATTAATGTCCTTCATCTGCTCACTATATTTTACGTTCAGTTGTATGGATCCAATAACTGTTTGTGGCTGTCCATCAGCCGTTTTTACTGACGAATTAATTTTGCGAAATTTTGAATTGTGCGACCAGTCTATTTTAGCCAGGTCTGCTCCAATGCAACTAATATTTGCCCCTGTGTCTAATAAGCCTAATTCTAAAAATTGTAAAAATGAAATTGAAGCATAAAATCGGCCATCTACGGCTTCATTAATTACTGAACAAATTAACCTTCATTTGGTATTTCGTACAGCTTTCCAAAAGTTACGCATACGCAAGGTTGAGCGCTTTGGTGCTCTCTTGACGCATGCGACATTACTATCATCAGAAAATATTCTTTCGCGGACTCTTGCATATTCTTTTAAACGTATGTGGTATGGTTTAATTGGATGTAACTTAATATTCTTTCTATTTGTTTGTAACTCTGAAATGTTTTCTTGCTTTTCTTGTTCAGTGTAATTACGATTTAATCTTTTGTGAGCAACATTTACTAAGGGTCCGTCCGCTTGTTGCCATACGGTGGTCCCTTCCGATAGTTTTCCGTCCGATTTGAACATTTTATACACTGCGGCTTGTATACTCCTTTTGTTCCGCAGCCGTAACAAAAGATAATCCGATCTTCTAGGCACACGTCCCAGCGATGTCCTTCTACGTCACAATTCCAACAAACCAAAGAATTCGCCACTCGCTGAACTGCATCTACCTCTTTCACCGACAATTCGTCTTCTGACTGTTCTGTGGCGTCTAGTACTGCAGCTACGGATTTGTAAACGGGTTTAGAAAAATTTACACTCTTGATCGGACGCTTAATTAGTGTCTCTCCCAATAGATTTTCTCTTCTTTGTACTAACTGTCGTAGATGTGACACCGAAACAACTGATATATATAACAATGCTTCACGCACTTCCGGCATCAGGTTACGCTGCAACTGCTGCACTAGTCTATCCTCTTCCAATGGAACCGAAAGCCTACTAACAATGGATATTACATCCTCATAAAAATTATCAAATGATTCTCCAATCTTTTGCTTCCTACTTCTTATTTCTTCAAAAATTAAATCATCATCCTTGTTATCACGATATTGTCTTTTGAGTTTGTCACAAAAATCTGTCCATTCTACTTGCGTGATCTCTTTACGGTATCTCCAATACCAATCTCGGGCTTTTCCAGTTAGGAGAATATGTAGGTTCTTACAGACTACTTTACTCCATCTAAACTATCCATAGTTAATGCACGCACTCTGTACAAGAATTCTTGCACGGTACTGGCTTTTTGTGATCCCTCGAACTTTATACCCCAACCCTGGATAATCTGTGTAACCTTTTCGCTCCTAATACTTGATGTAGAAATCGGCGAATTTCTGGGTGAAGATTGTGCTCTAGCCTGCGTATTTAATTCTTGTATGCTGGCTGCTGCTTCATTCGTCTGCAAACTCTCAAACTTCTGATTTATAAGATTCTCTATTCTTTCAAACAATCTTTCGTAGTCGACCGCTGGTGTCGATGTACTAGCTGTGGCGTTGACTCTTGTCTGATATCTCTCAAAATTTTCTGGTTGAGCGCTTTGTACTCTTCGCTTAGGAGGTCTTCCCTGTCTTTTCGCTGTTCGTAGTGGTTCTACCTCTTCTGATGAATTCATCACCGTATTTTGCGGACTATTGTCATCAGGTATGGCTGACTGTTTGTCCGTCTGGATCAACGCAAACTCCTCCTAGACCGTAAGAGCTACAGAGCTGAAATTTTGCATGTAGGCTTGTATATACTGCAGGCGTTGTATATCTCGGATTCAGCCGGATCGGATCACTATATCATATAGCTCCCATACAAATGGCAAAGTCACGAACAGTGACTTTTCTTAATAACTTCGTTATTTTTGAGCTATTGTCGTGAAATTTAATATTGGTAAGTTAATTTCACATATAAACGACTACGCCAACTTTGATCAAGATCGAATGACTATATCATATAGCTCCCATAGGAACGATCTTTCGAAAACAGTGACTTTTGTCAATAACGTCGTTAATTTTGCCGCGATTGCTTACAAATTAAACATTTGTTAGTTTAATATATCTGTTAATGACTGTGCCAAATTTGATAAGGATCGGGAAACTATATCATATAGCTCCCATAGGAACAATCGGTGGAAAACAGTGACTTTGATCAATATCTTCGTTATTTCCTATGTAGGCCGTTCTTTCGGAAACATTAGCCTTTTTAGCTTAAACGTTTTTCCACTTTGATGGCTATAGGTAAGGAAAGAGTTACCAAAATAATTGCAAGGGTATACAAACTTTGACGCGGTCGAAGTTAGCCCCGGCCCTCTGGTTTTTTTTTTTTTCTCTTATTACCAATTATTACTTGTACACCAACTTATTCTAGCTTTCGATTCTAGTATATTACCTAGGTTTAAACAAAAGAAGAAGTTAAAAATTTTCGTTTTCACTATGGCTTTCTGGCTTAAACCCTTTTTTACTTGATTTTCAATTTTAACTCGGATACAATTTATTCTTTGGGCTGCGTGTTTTCGCTGTTTTCACTTTTCACCGCTTGCCGCGTGTTGTATCGAAATCTGACTGATCAGATGGTCGCCAATGTAATTGCTTCGTCTCTTTGGTGAATAACTTCTTCGCTGCTTGCACTATCCAACATAAATGTCTTGGACTTCTGGCTTTGGAAATCATTGACACCAAAATTTGGGCTTTACGTTTGTCTAACAAAAAAAATTATATACACATACATGATAAAATGTGAATGTCGTTAATGCGTTTTTTTTTCTTTTCTTTAGAGCTGTATAATTACCTTCTGCTTAATCAAAGCAATACATTTTAATTTCTTTTTTTCTTTTCCATCATGAACGAACATACCGAGACTTTGAAAATCTGCGTGCAAAATTTTATTTGCAAAAATTACCAAATTTTAATGATTCAAAGAAAAATTAGCACTTACTCAAGAAGTATATCTTGAAATAGAGAACACCAACATCAATGGTTTCTTTTTTATTTCCGATTCAAGCCCATGAAGGATGGCTTGTATTTATTCGGATTTAAAATTTACTTGGGTTATTTTAACCACAAAAAAAATGAAATATTAATTTTTTCTCACTTCCTGCAAAGGACTGTTCCGCTCGGTTGCCAATTTGAAAAGAATTTATCAAGATAGTTCGCCTATGCTCTATGCCTAGCTTTGATCTTCGTTTAGACCCGAAGTCAATTGTCAAAGTGACATTATCCGCTATTGGCATAATGGGAAAAAGAAATGTACCACTGTGGTGAACTTTCTTTCTGCAATCAAGCAGTGCATTCGCGGGTCTTTTAAATGCTGCCTTCCTTTCTTTTTTACTTTTTTTTTTTTTTTTCTTTTGAGCTGCAAGTTTTACTCAAGGCACCTCCACAACCACAGACGAATTCTAGAGTTTTCTCGGGGAATTAGTCTGAAAACCTCGTTGCTTAATATCTTTGGCATGATATGTTCCTTGTAATTTTCCTTGGAGGTCTTCTAAAACATAATAACAATTCCCTAAACATTCCCTGACTCTAGATTTCACCCATTGAGGATTGAATTTCGCATTCGTATTTTTCTGAAAATTACTCTGGCTGAAGTTTCTTCTGAATACTTCTTGCCCTATTCTAAAATGAATTTGCCGAGTGCGCAAGTTATACTGCTTGGCGTTTTTATCTGCTGCTGATGCAATTTGCTGTTTTATTTCTTTTCTCAACAACTGCAATTGATCGTCTTTCCTAAGGGGATTAAGTGATTCATCTAATAAATTGAACTTACTTAGTAAACTATAATGAGACCCATGTGTAATCATATCAAAGCCAAAAACTGCATGATATGGAAAACAATTAATGCTCACATGATGACCATTCCGCAGAGCACAACTAATAGCTGGAATATGTTCATCCCACTCTCTATGATCATCGTTAAGATAAGCTCTAATCGCTGCTATGATTGATCGATTCACCCGTTCTGAGGCATTGGCTTGAGGTGAATACAACGCTGTATATACATGCTTAATACCAAGCTTCGTTAGCCACGCGTTAAATTCGACCGCTTTGAATTGTGCTCCGTTATCGCTCACTAGGATTTCCGGAATACCAAACATAAAGAAAATATGATCCTGAAGAAACTCCTGTATTAAACGAGATGTCAACTTCTTCAACGGACAAAGCCAATGAAATTTGGAAAAGTGATCCAAAACTATTACCAACCCAATATGCCCTCGCTTACTGCGTGGATATGGACCGACCAATGTTTTAATTTGATTTTATAACATAATTACAAAAAGAAAAAAAAAAATTTTTTTTAATTTTTTTTTAGGTTAACTTTGAAAATTTGCTATTGATGGCTGATTTTCTTCAAAATAATTTTCAATATTTACATCAGTATCTAATAAACTCAACCTTTCGGGACTATAGTTGCTATTTTCCAAATCCTTTCGTGATCGCACGTGTCTCAGTGATGCAATAAGTGGGTCCGAAGAGGCTGCTAGCATGTTAAAAAGGTCTTCATTTTGTCTAACACGAGAAGTTTTTAATGTATTAGTGTATCTGAACCTTTTGTAGTCCTTGTTTTTACATTCCTGTGCTTCTTCGGATAGCTCTCCAAGTGGTAAACACTGATATTCTATTAAATCCTTTCCGTGAGCCCAAATCCTATGTACCGTTGGGGTAAGTTTTTTTTGCGGATACAATTCAGTCAAAAGATGAGCAGTCTTTGAAGGATATTTGGCAAATTTTTCACCATTTACCATTTCCTTGCAATTTATAACATTCAAGATAACAGCCAACCTTTTAATGATCTCTTGACTAACACCTGTTATAAGGAAAACCCCTCTTCCTCAGTGTACTTAGTGGGGACTAAGTTTGGTGGGGTTGGAATACTTTCCTTAATCCTATGTAGTCGAATAGGACTGGCGATCTGCACAGCTTTCGTAATACTCGCCTTTGCCCTCTCTTGTTCCTTTTCATACTTTGAAGAAAGTGCTCCTGAAAGATGCTCCGTTGTAATGCTTTCAGTAGCACGCTGAAGCTTTCGTTTCCTTGTGAACGTTGAACAATCTTCCACATCTTTATGCGGCCTTCCTCTTCCTCGGCTAGTTGATGGTTGATCATCTTCGTGCTCCGAATCTACGAATGCCGTATACTCTTCAAGCCAAACTTCATTTTTTTTTACGAAATTTGCCAGATTTCTGCCGCTTGCGATCCATTTTCGCCTTAAGTTATATTGTGTATATTTGATTTTCAACTTAAGCTCCGTACTAGCGTTTTCGAATGAAACGCTCATCTCCTTTAGCAATCCCATTTCAAAATCATTTAAGTTTTCGCACTCTTTGAAAACTTTCAAAATCCTTCATTCTTTAACAACATTTTTGCACAATTAAATAAATCTGTCTTGAATTATATTGACAAATACTATTCAGTCCTGATTTAAGGTGTTTCCACTTATGAAGTTAAAAATAAACTGTCGCAAACGAAAGGAATAAGTAGCTCTTTATGTTATATTTTTTTAATTAACTAGGTAGAACGAAAAATCGGTATTACCCTTTTTGTATTAATTAGGTAAACAACTTAATATTTACATCCAATTAGGTAAACGGAAATAAAAACGACCAACCCACAAATAGGACAAGCTTTTCATCAACTTAAATAACATTTACCTGTCTTGTCATTTTTTCCAAAGCAGGTAATTAACAATTTATCATTGTAGAAAGGCATATATGTAAACAGGTAGTATTTGCAAAACAGCATTACGCAATGTTATCATTTAAATACAAAGAAGCTACAGGCCAATACGCATTCTTCTTCCTTATACCTGCAGCGCATTTTTTAGGTGAGGTTGCCTTAGTTTTATGGCTTACGCATCGCTGTCGCAGGTCTCCGCATATTGGGACTATATACATCTGATAGGTAAATATTTCACCTACCTAGTGTATGTCCGGTATTGTAGTGTAGTGTCCGGTATTGATACTCGTTGAGTCTTGCTAGTTTTATTCCACCAAAGTTCAAAAAATTCCAATATTTAGTACATTTTTTAAACGCTTCTAATTCAATAACTATTTAAGTAATTATTAAAATTTATGAAACATGCTATTAATAAAGAACATACTTTTCAGATTATTTTGTTCCACAAAGGCAAAACACGTTACATTGGTGTCAGGTGTGGGGCTATGTTCGGTTACTGCGAAGAACCTCACCACGTGTAAAATGCCTAAGAAATCTACGCAGGCTCGGAACAGCAGAATGGAAGAGGACAGCGGCAGTTCTATTATTGCTATAGCACAATCAGTGGAGGCGGTGAATAAAAAGATCGACCGAATGTGCGAAGACTTAGAATGGTCCTTTATAAGCGCGCAGCCCACAGCGGTGCCAGGGCCCGTTTCATCATCATACAAGGACCCAGGGAGTCTTTGCCCAATTTCGCATTGGAATTGGAACGCTTGGCCAAATACGCTTTTAGTGGAATGCCCGGACATATGTATGACCAGATTCTGGTGCAACAATTTATTGACGGTATGCGCGAAACTCCGCTACAGGGATTAGTAATTTCTAGTCGACCGATTCAGCTACAAGAGGCATTGGACGTAGCGATGCGAGTGCAAGCTCATTTGGACGCACACACGGTAAGCCGGTTCTGCACAGTCAGGTGGTCGAGAGTGGAGACATCCATACACCAAAACGTCGCTGACGAAGACGAGGTCGCAGCCAGCTCACGAAAGAGGCACCGCTAACAACAAGTCACCCTTCGGAAAACAGCAGCATGCCAATGTTGCGGGGCGAACATTGGCAATAGTAGACAACGCCCCCACCCAACGTTACAGCTATTTTATCTCCAACACTAGTAAATGTACAGGCGACCCTCAGGCCCAATTCAGTGAAGAACGCATCAGTTGCCCACTAACGCCGAGCCCCACGCATCACGAATGGAGAGGCTAGATGAGGGTGAAAGCGCGGAACCGGCAGTGGAAAATATTCTGGCCCCTATCGACCGTCCAGATACCCGAAATTCAGCCACCAGTACCAGGAACGTTCGCCATTCTAACGCTTCCACCGTTAATGGAGTTGAGCGGTCTGCCATATTTGAGCATTCCGTTCTTACCACATTGAAGCCATCCACGGACCAGAGCAGCAGGCATCCAACCATGCCGTTGCACGAGTCACTATGGACAGAGCCCGCGGTTGGAAGCGAGAACACTGGCTTGAACGAAGAAGCCGTATTGGCGCGATTGTTTCGTGAACCCTTGGCCGCCGTCCCAACAAATATATGCGCTAAATGGCCCCCTGAAGTAAACAGGAAAGATGCTGCTATCTTAAATGGCCGACGTGGGACGGGGAATCCTATCCAAGCTACGTATTCACCTGTACCAAATGCTAACGACAGCTTACATTGTATTGTTTTCTTTCAGCAGAGGCCATTGCCAATAGTGGTGGATACCGGCGCGGCAGTCTCGGTGTTGAATTGGCGAGATGTGAAGCAGCCAATACGAACCTCACCATGCCAGGTAAACATGTATGGTATGGCGTCGCACAGTATGGCATTCTGGCATTTAGCATTGCAAAAATCATAGCGTCTGAGCCAATAAAACTATTTCAAAAATTTAAAAAGCATATGATAAAGAATACCTTAAGCTTCAAAATGAATGTTTGTCAAAAGTGCTGGGTGTTCGTGGTGCTGAAATATTCAAGGTCAAAGTCAGAAAATATTTCCAAGCATGTTTTTCCTTTAAAAATGGATCGAAACCCGGTTTTTTTTAATTACAAATGGAATTTTTCAATGTTTTAGACGACTATGTAACATTTTTCAATGTTTTAATTTGATTTTTTAACATAATTACAAAAAGAAAAAAAAAATTTTTTTTAATTTTTTTTTAGGTTAACTTTGAAAATTTGCTTTTGATGGCTGATTTTCTTCAAAATAATTTTCAATATTTACATCAGTATCTAATAAACTCAACATTTCGGGACTATAGTTGCTATTGCTATTTTCCAAATCCTTTCGTGATCGCACGTGTCTCAGTGATACAATAAGTGGGTCCGAAGAGGCTGCTAGCATGTTAAAAAGGTCTTCATTTTATCTAACACGAGAAGTTTTTAATGTATTAGTGTATCTGAACCTTTTGTAGTCCTTGTTTTTACATTCCTGTGCTTCTTCGGATAGCTCTCCAAGTGGTAAACACTGATATTCTATTAAATCCTTTCCGTGAGCCCAAATCCTATGTACCGTTGGGGTAAGTTTTTTTTGCGGATACAATTCAGTCAAAAGATGAGCAGTCTTTGAAGGATATTCGGCAAATTTTTCACCATTTCCATGCAATTTATAACATTCAAGATAACAGCCAACCTTTTAATGATCTCTTGACTGGCGATCTGCACAGCTTTCGTAATACTCGCCTTTGCCCTCTCTTGTTCCTTTTCATACTTTGAAGAAAGTGCTCCTGAAAGATGCTCCAATAAAGCTGAGCCAATAAAGCTATTTCAAAAATTTAAAAAGCATATGATAAAGAATACCTTAAGCTTCAAAATGAATGTTTGTCAAAAGTGCTGGGTGTTCGTGGTGTTGAAATATTCAAGGTCAAAGTCAGAAAATATTTCCAAGCATGTTTTTCCTTTAAAAATGGATCGAAACCCGGTTTTTTTTAATTACAAATGGAATTTTTCATTGTTTTAGACGACTATGTAACATTTTTCAATGTTTTAATTTGATTTTTTAACATAATTACAAAAAGAAAAAAAAAATTTTTTTTTAATTTTTTTTTAGGTTAACTTTGAAAATTTGCTTTTGATGGCTGATTTTCTTCAAAATAATTTTCAATATTTACATCAGTATCTAATAAACTCAACATTTCGGGACTATAGTTGCTATTGCTATTTTCCAAATCCTTTCGTGATCGCACGTGTCTCAGTGATGCAATAAGTGGGTCCGAAGAGGCTGCTAGCATGTTAAAAAGGTCTTCATTTTGTCTAACACGAGAAGTTTTTAATGTATTAGTGTATCTGAACGAGAAGTTTTTAATGTATTAGTGTATCTGAACCTTTTGTAGTCCTTGTTTTTACATTCCTGTGCTTCTTCGGATAGCTCTCCAAGTGGTAAACACTGATATTCTATTAAATCCTTTCCGTGAGCCCAAATCCTATGTACCGTTGGGGTAAGTTTTTTTTGCGGATACAATTCAGTCATAAGATGAGCAGTCTTTGAAGTATATTCGGCAAATTTTTCACCATTTACCATTTCCATGCAATTTATAACATTCAAGATAACAGCCAACCTTTTAATGATCTCTTGATTAACACCTGTTATAAGGAAAACCCCTCTTCCTCTAAGTCTGGGGACTAAGTTTGGTGGGGTTGGAATACTTTCCTTAATCCTATGTAGTCGAATAGGACTGGCGATCTGCACAGCTTTCGTAATACTCGCCTTTGCCCTCTCTTGTTCCTTTTCATACTTTGAAGAAAGTGCTCCTGAAAGATGCTCCGTTGTAATGCTTTCAGTAGCACGCTGAAGCTTTCGTTTCCTTGTAAACGTTGAACAATCTTCCACATCGGCTAGTTGATGGTTGATCATCTTCGTGCTCCGAATCTACGAATGCCGTATACTCTTCAAGCCAAACTTCATTTTTTTTTTACGAAATTTGCCAGATTTCTGCCGCTTGCGATCCATTTTCGCCTTAAGTTATATTGTGTATATTTGATTTTCAACTTAAGCTCCGTACTAGCGTTTTCGAATGAAACGCTCATCTCCTTTAGCAATCCCATTTCAAAATCATTTAAGTTTTCACACTCTTTGAAAACTTTCAAAATCCTTCATTCTTTAACAACATTTTTGCACAATTAAATAAATCTGTCTTGAATTATATTGACAAATACTATTCAGTCCTGATTTAAGGTGTTCCCACTTATGAAGTTAAAAATAAACTGTCGCAAACGAAAGGAATAAGTAGCTCTTTATGTTATATTTTTTTAATTAACTAGGTAGAACGAAAAATCGGTATTACCCTTTTTGTATTAATTAGGTAAACAACTTAATATTTACATCCAATTAGGTAAACGGAAATAAAAACGACCATTTTTTCATTGCCATTTTTTCCAAAGCAGGTAATTAACAATTTATCATTGTAGAAAGGCATATATGTAAACAGGTAGTATTTGCAAAACAGCATTACGCAATGTTATCATTTAAATACAAAGAAGCTACAGGCCAATACGCATGCGCTCTTCTTCTTCCTTATACCTGCAGCGCATTTTTTAGGCGAGGTTGCCTTAGTTTTATGGCTTACGCATCGCTGTCGCAGGTCTCCGCATATTGGGACTATATACATCTGATAGGTAAATATTTCACCTACCTAGTGTATATAGTCCGGTATTGATACTCGTTGAGTCTTGCTAGTTTTATTCCACCAAAGTTCAAAAAATGCCAATATTTAGTACATTTTTTAAACGCTTCTAATTCAATAACGATTTAAGTAATTATTAAAATTTATGAAACATGCTATTAATAAAGAACATAGTAAAAAATCCAAGAGCGATTGTTGAAATCGCCCAATATTCAGTTTTAAAGTTGCGATTAAAACGCGATCATGAAAAAACGTATTTTTGCAACGCTATCCGAGCTCACCTCCACTGAAGAAACGATGGTACAGTTGCAAGTGCTGCGCAAGCAACTGATTTATCGATTTTTCCTGATGAAGGATTCTACGCCTACACTGCTGGATACTGATTTTTGGCTAGAACACAAGGTCGTGATCGACTTTGATAAGATGCACCTAAGGTTCCATTGGGGTACCATGCCCTTGCTCCGCGCCTCCGAAGCGCCACGAAATCCGATAAACTTGATGACTCCCGTCTGTTTGAGGCCACGCTCCGACACGCATGTCAGATTGCAATGTGCGACGACTAAGCCGGCGTTACCGAGCTTACTGAAGGAAGACTGTTACACAGAGCTGCCGGACGATATCGTCCTGAGCACCGGCGTCGTCCAACCAGTGGCCGGCCAATTTTCGGCCAGGATATCGAATCTAAGCGCACACGAGAGAACGCTGCCACCGACACTAGTTTTGGGCGACTTAGAAACGGTAGAAGTGGTATTACCAGACAGATGCGAAGATGCGAGCTCAGATTCTGTCGATTGGGACCGATTCGGGGAAGTGGACCTGCCGCCTACAAAACAACTAATGCTAAAGGTACTTTTGGATCGCTATCGGCTTATTTTTGCCCGAAACGATGACGAGACTGGTCAAACCAACTTAGCTTCTCACCTCATCGATACCGGGCCGGCACGCCTATTGCCATCTGTTTAGATGGCCCGAAGAATACCTTTTGCGCGCAAAGCTGAGGTGCAGCAACTGGTTGCTGACATTGAGAACAGAGGCATAATTCGCCCGTCCGTTAGTTAGTGGTCGTCGCCGGTGGTGCTAGTCAAGAAGAAAGATGGAGCGACACGATTTTGCGTGGACTATAGGCGCCTGAATGATATAACAGTCAAGGACTCATACCCGCTGCCCAAAATGGACGACATCCTATCAACATTGTACGGCTCCCAGTGGTTTTCGACGATGGACTTACAAAGCGGATACTGGCAGGTGCGGATGGACGAACCCTCCCGACCAAAGACAGCTTTCACTTGCGATGCTGGACTTTTCGAGTTCAATGTGATGCCATTTGGGCTTTGAAACGCCCCCGCCACGTTCGAACGTTTGATGGACAATCTTCTGTCTGGGGTGATGTGGAAGTTCGCGCTAGTCTATCTCGATGACGTGATTGTTTACTCTCGCACGACCGAGGATCACCTCACACACCTGCCGGACGTGTTTAAACGACTGGCAGAGGCTGGTCTTAAACCTAGTCCGAAAAAGTGCAGCTTCTTTAAGAAACAAGTTAGTTACTTAGGCCATATCGTGAGTCGTGATGGATTACAGGCGTGTCCTAACAAGATTGATAAAGTGCTGAGCTGGCCTACACCTCGAAGTACCAAGGAAGTGCGATCGTTTTTGGGTCTTTGCTCATACTACCGCAAGTTTATCCCCAACTTCGCTACTATCGCTCGACCGCTCCACCAGCTGACTGAGAAACTTCGACGCTTCGAATGGGACACTCACTGCAGTCACTCCTTTGACACCTTGAAGCAGTGTCTAACGACAGCCCCCGTCTTGGCGTTTCCTAATGACACCGGTCAATTTATTCTAGACACGGATGCCTCGAATTCTGGGGCGGGAACGGAACGTAACTATTGTGTAACACGTCGAGAGCTCCTCGCCGTAGTCCGTGCCACTAAACTCTTTCATTATTATTTGTATGGCCGTCCGTTTCTCGTACGGACTGACCATGCATCTTTACAGTGGCTGTACAACTTCAAAGAACCAGAAGGGCAGATGACACGTTGGATAGAACGTCTGCAACAGCACGACATGCAGATTCAGCATCGAAGTGGTACACAACATGGTAACGCTGACAGCCTCTCTCGCCGACCTTGTAGCAACTGTCCCACATGCGAAAGAGTCGAACGGAAAAATGAAGTGGCCTTGTTGTTTACCCAACTCCTGTTACCTGCGCAAGGAGCAAGAGGCGGACCAGGCCCTCGGTAAGGTGCGCGATTGGATGAACAAGTCCGAACGACCACCTAAAACAACATTGTGGGGCTAGAGCCCAGAAATTAGAGCTTTGTGGCATCTCTACGACCGATTAGCCTTTGATGAAATAGGAGTGATTACCATAAAAAACTCGGAGAATATACCGGTAGCCCTTATGCCCAGCTCACTGGTAAATGCTGCCATTCGAGGCGTGCACGACTCTCCATCCGGAGGTCACTTCAGTGCTAAGAAGACTTTAGCCAAAGCGAAGAAACGATTTTACTGGATCGGCCAAAGTGCCGATATAACCCTCTGGTGCGCACGCTGCACCATCTGCAACGCACGCAAAGCACCACCTCGAAGAACCGTCGGTCTCTTGCAACCAAGCCTAATGGGAGCCCCGTTCGATCGTCTAGCGATTGACATTCTAGGCCCTCTACCAACTACGCCTCGTGGGAACCGTTACGTCGCGGTCGTTATGGATTATTTTACCAAGTGGCCGGAATGTGCAGCCATACCGGACCAGACAGCCGAAACCGTCGCTCGAGCATTGGTACAAGAAGTCTTCTGTCGATTCGGCGTTCCATTCGTCTTACACTCTGATCAAGGACGCAACTTCGAAGCGGTAACTGTTGAAAAGACACGTACCACGCCGCTGCATCCACAGTCAGACGGCATGGTAGAACGCTTCAATCGCACGTTGCTAGATTACTTAGCAAAGTTTGTATCTACTAGCCAGCATGATTGGGATGAGCTGCTGCCCATGGCGTTATTGGCCTACAGGTCAGCGGTTCATGAAAGCTCCGGTTATTCGCCCGCAAGGCTAACGTTTGGAAGAGAACTTAGGCTGCCCAACGATTTACTATTTGACACCAGCACCAGCAACACCAGCTCCTGTCCCAACGGAAGTCCCGGAATTCTTGGCTAAGCTGCAAAATCAACTGCGGGTTATAAATGCGAACGCTCGCCACCAACTGCTAACGGCTGCCCAGACTAACAAAATCCGCTACGACCTACGATCGCACCCTCAGGAATTCTGCCCCGGCGACGAAGTATGGCTCTATTCACCTAGCAGGCCGTTGCCCAAAGCTACAATGCGATTGGATTGGGCCCGCTACAATAGTACGTCGGATTTCGGATCTTGTCTACGAAATTCGACCCCCTGGAAAAAGAGTTACTAGAACCGTGCATGTGAACAGTTTGGCTGTTTACCGGCCCGATCCTCGCAACGACTTGGTACTCGGGCAGGAGCCTTGAGTCTAAGGAGGGTTAGTAGGCAAACGCAAACTGTCCCGAAGAAGAGGGCTTGAAAGTTTTCGCTGCCGCCAAGACAAGGAAAATAAAGAGATTGAATAAACGAAAGAAACTATCCCTGTTTTCTTTGCGATTCTGCTGAGTTATCTTAGGCCTGACGATCGAACGCCCAACCGTAAACCAACCGCTCGGCCACGGGTGGCGTTATTTTGTTCCACAAAGGCAAAACACGTTACAATATGCTAAATCTAACACATACTAAATTAGTATATGGCTAGAAGTATAAGTAGTTTATCTAGTTTTCTCTCATTATACCTTTTTTATTAGTTTTTTTTTTGCTAATTATTCCACTTACTGGGACTGTGTGTGTGTGTGTGTGTATTTGTGGTTGCTAATTATACTTAAAGTTTTAATAAAAAGGAGTTTTTTTTTCATTTTGTTTGCTTCGTATCTTTCTATGTACATAAGAAATGCTTCTATTTTTGATTAGTATTGGGAGAACCGGGGGACGAACTGATTGAATATCAGTTTTTAGTCCCACCCCTCGTATTTGGGCACAAAGGAACGCAAGCCGCCCATTTGGGACCACTGACTGCTGTCATAGAGTGACATCTTGAGACGTTTGCATTTAGCACGGCGATTCTTGAACCAGAACTGCACATTCTTGCTCTCCAGGCGGGGGAATTTATGCCTAAAAAGATGCCAAACAAAAACGAAAGAACACGAAATATGTTAAATCTTAACTGTAGGGCATGGTGTTCAAGTCCTCGGTGTATTTGAGTATCAAATTGTGCGACGGATGCGTGTTCATCGCAAACCATTGCTCCAATTTGGGCGCTTCGGTGACCGGATCAATAAAAGTGCGATTCCTTTTGCGTCGCTCCTCATTCGAGATGCTCGAGCCATTGAGCCCGGCCCCGGTAAGAGCATTCGGTTGCATACGGGGGTGGTATTTCGGGGTGGTCAACTCATTCTCATTATTGTTGTGATTGAGAGCCGAATCATCGGGTAATTGCTCATGATCCTGCTCGTTATGTCCACCTTCCGTATGCTCCTTGGAAATGTCATCCTTGTGCTCATCATTGGATTTCTCCTGCTGCTGTTGCTGTTGGCGTTCGTCCTCATGCACATTGCCATTGATCACATCGATGGGTGCTGTGGCCTCATCGTCATCGTGCTTCTCATCGCCATCCATGAGCGGGAAATTCCGATTCCTCTCGTGGGTGGTCAGGGAGAGCGGCAATTGTAGAGTATTTAACCGACTCACAGGCACCTCCTCATCCATATCATCGGAATGCTGGGACATGGTATCAATATCTTCTGATTTCAAGCTCATGGGACTCTTGAGATAATCATGCGACATGCCCGACAGATTGCCCATGATCATGCTGGGCTGGCTACCAGCACTCGAGCTGGAGTTCTGCCCCAATTGGGCTCCATGATGCTGACTCAGATAACCATTCATGGCCGCGTGTCCCATGGCACTCATTGTGGTGGTCACATTGTCCCTCATCTCGTTTCTGGGCTGCGCGAGCATTCTTAAACCAGTAGACCACATTATTGACATCCAAAGGCTTGCGACCTCGACGCGACTCCAAGGCATTCAATTGCACCACATAATTCTGAATCTGCTGGCGTGAAGAATGGGGATTCTCTTGGAACCATTTCTGCAATTTGGGCAACTCCATTTCCGGATCGAAACTGGTTCGCATGCGAGTCTTCTGATTGGCATACTGAGGCGGAGCATGTGAACCTCCATGATGATGATGATGATGTATCGAAGGATGCATGGCCGGATGCATAGATGGATGTACAAGCATGCCAGAATGATGACCGGGACCAGCAGCCACACCCCCAGACCCACCCTGTCCAGCACTGGGATGATGGGCAGCGGCCACTGCCTCATTGGCCAGCAACAAACTCTCTCGGCTGCCCATGGAACCGGCATGAGCTGCTGCTGCGGCAGCCGCAGTTATTGGTGCAGTGCCCACTCCCACAGGAAAATCGACCAATTCATTGGGTCCTGCCCCCACCGGCACAGCAGACGGCGCTGTCATGAAGGGCAACATTTTGGGGGTCATGGCCGTGGCCTGGGGAGAGAGTTGATTTGACCACCATTGATCAAATTTGCGACGCAAATCATCCGATATATCCCCACCGGGCATGGCATATGTATTCTGATGCGAACTGCGACAAATCTGTGAGAGCGTTACCTACAAAGATACAAAGGAAAAGACACATGGAAAGCATTACAAGAGGGTCAAAAAGAGTGACAGGTTGGGAATGTATTATATAGTTATTAATGATATTTTGGAGACTTTCTTTTTCTATTGTTACAGATGGTTAACTCAGTTTATAACAAGAGCCCTAGAGATTTAACTCCTTGAACTTCTAAAACGATTTCTGCCAAGACAAAACTTAAGCTAAGGCCATAAATAACAGTTGAGATTTTCGAAAATTCTTTTAGTTTATTTTATCTTCCATTTGGTTGTTTTGCAACAATGTTATAAGCCCTGTTGGACTGAAAAGACCTTCAGTTCAATGGTGACACAGACTAAGCGGTCGTCATAAAAATCACGCCAGCAATAAAGTCGAGTCGGGTAAGAGCCCTCAAGTGCTGGGATTTACTTAGCCATAAATGGATAGGTAACCGATAGATAGATATCATATGGCAACAGCTAGATAGATATTGCATATATAACAAATAGAAACCCCCTTTCGAAACCGCCGCTCCCCCTCCCCACCATCCAAAACCAACTGATATTAACTGACGCTTTGCTACTTTGCCACTCCGTGCTGTCCGCACTGTCCGCGCTTCTTCTATATAGAGAGATAGATAGATAGGTCGATAGTCTCCCTCCGATAGGCAACGACATAGCAGCTTATGCGATTAAAATTGAATTTAAGAAATAGTGAAACAGACTGCAGAAATAGAATTTGTGTTCGTGGTATATACAGATACAGATAGATATTTCCAATTCACTCGGGGCCCCAATATTACGGCTACCGATGAATTAAATGCTCAAAAAAAGATATGGCTTTCTGCTCTATTCTACACTAGTCCACCAATACTCTCTCTCTGTCACTCTCCACCGCCTGCTCCTGCTAGCTTTACTCTGCTCGTCACCCAAATACGTGAGCTTCTGCTCATGGACATAGAATAGATAATGTCTCTATGAGTCGGCTGGTCGGTTGGTTGGTATTTGCTATCAGCTAAGGAGGCGCCCCAAATCACTTAAGCTGCTCGAAACACACTCATACACACACACACACAGACACAGAAAGGGTGGTATGGAAGAAGGGTGAGGTGTGGGATGGGGTGGTATGGGACAGACACCTAATTGTAAATAAAATGGGTTGACGCGTTGTCTTATGCCGACTTTGGGGTTCGGGGGTATTATTAAATTGATTTTCCTATCGCGTATTTGTAATGTTCTATGGCTACCTCTACCTAGATGGACACTAGGTCTTCACCCACACACACACACGTAACAATTGAGAATTATGGAAAATGCTTATCATGTGATTAGAGAGCGAGAAAGAGGCCGAGAGGGAGTGAGAGGGAGGAAGAGACTGCTTTGCTAATATTAATCAGGGCCAGTAAAACTCTAGTCACAATATCAATTGAAGGGTATTTCGAGCCGTGATTTCTGTTTGATGATGATAGTGAACTAGGGTGATTTATGATCCAAATGCAAAGATATCAATCGTAAGCAAAAGCACTAGGAAAAGCCGCTGACTAGCCTGGGTTCCCTCACCACCATCACACACACACATAGTCCAATGTGGGTCATGTGAGTGCAATAACGAAAGGAACGCCACACGATCATGATTGGCTAAGTCGTAATAAACCAATGGAAGGTAGATTGCATTTGCTGCAATCTTCATTAAAATTTAAATTTAATGAAATATGTTTTAAGATTATCTGTAGGAGATAGAAGCCTCCCATTCAAGTGATAGAGACTTACTCTATCTTATGTTGGGTGGTTAAAATGAGTCCAAACAGAGAGACCACTTGAAAAGCATTGAATGAATATAAGTGAAAATAATGATTTTGGTATTAGGTAAATACTGTGTCTAAGACAAAAGTTAACTAGCTGTAAGCCTATCAGACTTCAGATATAGACATACATATATGTATACAGTAGAATCCGGTTATAACGATTCCGCTTATAACGTCCGACCGGTTATAGCGACTAAAGTTCGATGAGTTTCGTCCCAATACAAACCTTTATGAAAGGGCCACCGGTTAGTACGTCTTCCGAATATAACGTTGGTCCTTAAGCGTCGTTATAGCCGGATTCTACTGTAGTACTCTTCCTATATCCCAACTACTTCCATAATTAAAAAGAAGTAAGTATTATCAAATACTTCCCCCCAAATTTAGCTTACTAAAACAGAACACATGACTAAATGAGTGTCAAACTAGCAGCCAACTAAACTTGTGAATAAGGTCCTTAATATCCTTTTACAGTTTCAACAATTCTTATTAAACTGACATGATTTTTACTAGCTTTTGAATTACAAGCACAGTTGAATTTGAGAATAAATCCTTGAGCCTAAATCTCATTTCCTTTGGAATAGTTTCATAGCCTTTCAAGCTGATTTCAATAAAGTGAAATGAACAGACAAAGAGATATAAATACAGAGAAAGGGAAAGTGGACGCGATTGCTTTCAAATTAAACATTTGTTAGTTTAATATATCTGTTAATGACTGTGCCAAATTTAATAAGGATCGGGTAGCTATATCATATAGCTCCATAGGAACGATCGGTGGAAAACAGTGACTTTGATCAATATCTTCGTTATTTCCTATGCTAAGATTGTAGGCCGTTCTTTCGCAAACATTAGCCTTTTTAGCTTGAACGTTTTTCCACTTTGATGGCTATAGGTAAGGAAAGAGTTACCATAAAAGTTGCAAGGGTATACAAACTTTGACGCGGTCGAAGTTAGCCCGGCCCTCTGGCTTTTAATTCATTTATTTATTACTACAAAAAACAAGAAAGTACATATATACATAAAGCTTTTCAAGCTATAGACTGCAGATGGTCGGAGGACAGATGACGAGTGACCAGGATCAGCAGATGCGGTACCGCCAATTAGGCATTTCTTCGCATGCTGCTTAGCCAGATCCTAGCCAGGTCCTCTCTCTCTCTCTCTAGTCTCCTGAGCTCCTTCATTATGATGGCTGCGAACTTGCTGGCCGCCTCCCAGTTTTTATGGTCATCCAGCATGAGCAGGACCAAATTGTCCGCAGTGACTCTCTGTCCGACTTCCTCACACAAGCTCTGTCTTGCTGCATCGTAGCGCGGGCAGAGAAATGCGACATGGTGCGCGTCTTCAACTATCCCACTACCACACCATGTACATTCGTCCCCAGAATCGTGCCCAAACCGCTTCAAGTAGCTTCTAAAGCAGCCATGGCCACTCAAAAGCTGAGTCAGGTAGAAATTCACCTCGCCGTGCTTTCTGTTCAGCCGGGAGTCGAGCTTCAGGAGTCGAGCTTCAGGATCAGGCGATGCGTCCATCTACCTTTAGGCGATCGGTCCCAGCGCCTCTGCCACCGGCCTATACTTTGTAGCCGCTGATGTTGCCAAATCCGGTTGCCCATCTCCGTCAACGCGCCGCTGGGGGCATTCGTCCTTTTGCCGTAATACATGGCCTTGGACTCTCTGGCTAGCTCGTCGATTGGAACCATGCCTGCTAGGACCAGCGCCGCCTCGTCCGACACCGTCCTAAAGGCGCTGCACACCCTGATTGCGCTGAGTCTATAGGTCGCCTCAAGGTCGCGGCGGTAGCTCCTTGTGCCCTTTGCGTCGGCCCAGATAAAGGGCTATCGACCTTGTAACACTCGTCAGCAGTCTTCTGCGTCCCTCCCTGGGGCCTCGCGTGTTCATCATTATCCTTGAAAGGGACCTTACAGATACTAGGGCCCTTTGATTCACGTATTCCAGGTGTTCCCGAAAGCAGAGAAGGGTGTCCAACATAACTCCCAGGTTCTTGATGGCCCTCTGCGACAGAATCCGTGTGTTACCGACCATTATCTCAGCCCGTTCTACTAGCTTCCAGCTACTGATTAGGACTGCCTAGACTTGTGGACTTGTGGGCCGCCAGGCTTAGACCAGCAGATCTTAGCCATCGGTCCACACTGGCGACTGCTTCTGAGCACCACGTCTCCGCATCCTTCAGCTCCTTCGCTACCACCACCAGTGCTACGTCATCCGCAAACCCAACTATTTGAGTGTGCGACGGCAGCTGCAGCCTCAGGATACCGTCATACATGACGTTCCACAAAAGCGGGCGCAGGACGGAACCTTGCGGGACTCCCGATGAAACCTCCTGCTCTTTAGTACCTTCAGAAGTGGCGTACTGTAGGGTACGTCCTTCAAAGTAGCTCCTTACTAGCTGCACCAAGCCCCTTGCTACGCCGAAAGACTCTAGTCCCTCCAGGATCCTGCCCCATCTCGCCGTGATGAAGGCATTTCGCACATCTAGTGTAGTCACTAGGCAGTATTTCTTGGATCCGCCTTTCCACCGGGATCCAGCAATGGCATCCGCCGCGATATTGACTACCCTGCTGATCGCGTCAGTCGTGGACCGTGCTCTCCTGAATCCGAACTGCATTTGGGATAGGTCTCCATGTCGTTCAATTTCTTGCTGTAACCGAGCCCTATGATAGATTCAAGGACCTTTCCAGCTGTGTCTATCAGGCAGATGGGCCGATACGAGGAAGCCTCGCCTCGTGGTTTGCCCGGCTTAGGTAGAAGCAGTAAATTTTGCCGTTTCCAGATGCTCGGAAATTTGCGTTCACGCAGGCACTGATTGTACATCTCCGTAAACACTTCAGGGACAAGTGAGACCGCCAAACCGAGAGCCCTGTTTGGGATAGCATCTGGTCCAGGGGCTTTGTTCGGTTTTATCCTGCGACCATGGAGATTACTCCCTCACGTGAACACTCCTTTATTCTGTCCACGCTGTGGCGAAGTGGATGGTCGCCCAAAGCGTCGTCGCAGTTGGGGAAAAGAGTCGTTACAATCCGCTCTAGGATCAGTGGGTCGCGGGGAGTATCCAATAAGTCCGAGCGCAGTCTTTTGACAATGGTTTGATACGCCTTGCCCCAAGGGTCCTGCACGGCCGTGTCACATAGCGCTAGGAATGCTTCTCTCTTACTTGAGCGGATTTCCTTCTTTAGAAGTCTCCTTCGGAGTTGGTACTGGCTTTTTAATGGCTCGAACTGTGCGGTTCCTCTGGACCGCTGATATAGCCTTCTCGCTCTAAGGCAGTTCCACCTGGCCTCATCTATTTTGTCGTTCCACCAGCACACTGGCTTGTGGTGTCTGCCGTACGACGTACGCTGCGTCATGCTACATTCGCAGGCTGCTCTCAAAGTGGACATGACGTGGATTGCGGAGTCTTCAGAATTCGAGCAAACTTGCAGCCCCGCCAGCTTCGCTCGAAAAGTTGATACAATTAGAGTGTCAGAGCGGAAGGATATTCGCTGAGGGTAAACTCGTTGTGACACTCTAGGAAAGCCTGCCAAGGTAAGCAGTATGGCCTCGTTATCGCTCGCCGTGTAGAAATCGCCGATGCCCCATGATGACGACCTGGCGATAGTCTCGCTTGCGAATGTCAGCTCTATTATGGAGCCAGTTAACGCTCTGTTGAAGGTATTCCTGCCTCCTGCATTCAGCGTCACAAGGTTGAGCGATGCAAAGGCCTCCAACATGGTACGTCCCCGTGCATCGGTTCTTGGACAGCCCCATTCAATTGCCCAAGCATTGAAATCACCCGCGATGACGACTCTTGGCCGGCTTCTGGCGTCCTCTACGAGGTTATCCAAGACCTCCCCGAAGCGAGCAATTGGTAAACTAGGTGGCAAGTAGCAGCTATATACTACCAGATCGTTCACCTTGGCTCTACTGAAGTGATGAAAGGACCTTGTGTCCAGCAGCTGGTTTGAAGTCCCACAAGACCATATTGCGGATCTCCTGTCGGCGTCAGTCACCCACTTAGATGACTCTCCTGTAGAGTAGGGCTCGCTTAGAAGAGCTATGTCGATTGACTGCTCTCTGATCGTCTGGTGCAGTAGGTCCTGGGCCGCGATGCAGTGGTTTAGGTTCAGCTGCAGGATCTTCAGTACTGACTAGGTCATTGGGGCAGCTTTGGAGTCCTCGAGTCGCCCCTCGCTGTGCATAGGCGGCTGCCCGCTAGGTGGTTTCTTGGACTCAGGCCTTGTCCAGCACATGGGAAGCAGTTGGCATCCTTTGAAGGACAATTGCTACTATATGGCCTGCTTCTCCGCATTTAAAGCAGCAGCGTGACCTGTCCTCCAAGCTTGTGCATCTCGCGGCTATATGACCGACGGTAAGACACTTAAAGCACCTCAGTGGCCGTTCTTCGAGTTCTTTAATGGGGCATTTTCCCCAGCCTATCGTCACAAAACCCAGATCTGTGAGCCTCTTAATTACCGCCTCGGGAGCCCTTACTATTGCCGTCTGGCAGTTGCGGAGGCCCGGCCGTAGACTCTTAACTGAGACCGCATTTTCGTCGACCTTAGCCTGTGAGGCTATCGCAGTAAGTAACTCCTCCCGCGTCGCCGCTGCATCTGAGTTATAGATCACTATGGCCCTTTGCTGTTGGAGAGCCCTTACTCCTACCTTGTCGCCTAGTACCTTGGTAATATTCTCTCCGAGTGACTTAATGTCCGTTGTTGGGTCTTTCCGAAGCTCCAGAAGCAGCGCGTCGTTTGCAGCGCGTCGAACTCTGGAGACGAGCTCGCGGACTTGAAGCAGTTTGTCGTCCGTGCTCCTGGTCACCATCGTGAGAACTTGGCTATAGCTAAGACTGCCGCTGGCCTCGATCAGAATTGCATCCGGTTTATGCCTGATTCTGGGTTTGGCCTGCATCGAGGAGCCACCAGGTCGGGGCTTTGGTGGGCCGACTGTTTTCCAGCCTTGGTTGTCCTCGGATGTCCCATGATTCGCTGTTGTGATGTGTGGTTTATCGCCTTGAGGAGTACTCCTGCTGCTGCTGCTGGGGTTCCACCAGGTGCCGTTTTTTAGAACGTAGCCTAGATGCGTGAGCACTCGGGTGCTTGGAGTTGATTACCAGCTGGTTCAGACGGGCCTGGTGTCTTGCCTTCTCGCTATGACAATGGTGAAGTCTTCTTGGGCCGGGAAAGCATGGTCATGTGGGACATTTCGTCGGTCTGCTGCCCACGACTGACACGCTCAGGTGGCACCTTCGAGCAATTGGAACATGCCTCCAATGAAATTGACTCGGTCGGGTGACCGCTGTGCCGGGAGCTGACTTCCACCTGCAGCTCTTTCAGCCTCTCCACCTTTTCACGAATGGCGTTGGTGATTTCCCGCTTGCCTCCTTCCTTCTCGGGCTTGATCCTCTCCGAGATCTCCTCCAACAGTACGCCCATTTCCGTGAGTTCTTTGCAGACAGGCTGCAATTTTGACCTTTTCGGTGGGGCACAGTCGTTGGCATTAACTGCTTCTCCGTCTGGGCTCATGGCGTCCCGAGATCTCTTCGGAGTGTCCTCTTGCTGGCTAGCAGCCGCTCGTGGCAATTCACCATGGATTGGAGGCGAATGTAGCAGCAATGTACTACGCCCAAACACCATTAGTTCCTCGCCGTCCATTTCCCTCGGCCTGACGAACAGGGATTTCCCCCTGGTGGGCGTTGGGAGTTATACCGCTCCGGCTCGGCTTCCTTTAGAAGATTCAGGCGATCAGCGGGAATATGGGCCGCTCGGTGTACAATAGTAGGATAAAAAATAAAAAAATTATAAAAGAAAAATAATTTTTTTTTCTAATCCTAGATAGCCCGCAGCGGATTTGAACCCCTACCCTGCCCGAAATGCCACTTTATTGAATAAATTTCAAATAGAAAAATTTGAATTTTAATTTTAATTCCTGGCAGCGGAGTCGAACCAGGTACTTGGAGGTCCTTGTCCGAAAGAAAAAATAAAAAAATTCTCCAAATCGGTTTTAAATTTCCTCGCTCCACTCAGCGGATTCGAACCAGGTACCAGGCGATGAAAGGCAGCACTTCTGCCAGGTAGGCCACCGCCTACATCCCCAAGGCTTGGGCTGGTGCGCTGATATGTTGTTAGTCTGGTGGGAGGTGATCGAGAACACCGGCTTACAAGGGGAACTTCAGGTATGCGAATTACCGATTTGGATGAATTTTGGATATGTTGTAGAATACCCCGTCATTTGAAGCTGTGTGAAATATTTCGACGCACTATTCTATATTTTCCTAATAAATCGGCTTTAAAGTTATAGCTTTGGTGACTTATAAGTAAAACGCCGCCCGAAACTAGTAAGTTTTGGGTTTTTTTTTTTTTTTTTTTTGAATAATTATTTTTGTGATGATTTTTGATTGGATTCATTTTGTATGCCTTTACAAAAACATAAATATAATATAGACGTATCGCACCAATTGTGTGTTTACTTACAGCGTGGTTGAAAAATTTATTAAAAAGTGCAACTGGCACCCCACTAACACAGATGCGGAGGAAAAAGTTGGGTGATGCGGAAAGAAGGCGCCCCGCACCCCTCCGACCACCAAGAGACCGACGCGGAGGCCGGGAAAAATAATATTGATTTGATTTTTCACTTGCGATGCAGACTGGCGGCCGGCGGAACGTGAGTAACAACAAGAGTGAGACTGCTACACTAACAAACTATTAAGTTACAGGACTTCAAGGTTTACGATCACGGATAACACGGACCTCCAAGACCTCCCCGAAGCGAGCAATTGGTAAACTAGGTGGCAAGTAGCAGCTATACACTACCAGATCGTTCACCTTGGCTCTGCTGAAGTGATGAAAGGACCTTGTGTCCAGCAGCTGGTTTGAAGTCCCACAAGATGACTCTACTGTAGAGTAGGGCTCGCTTAGAAGAGCTATGTCGATTGACTGCTCTCTGATCGTCTGGTGCAGTAGGTCCTGGGCCGCGATGCAGTGGTTTAGGTTCAGCTGCAGGATCTTCAGTACTGACTAGGTCATTGGGGCAGCTTTGGAGTCCTCGAGTCGCCCCTCGCTGTGCATAGGCGGCTACCCGCTAGGTGGTTTCTTGGACTCAGGCCTTGTCCAGCACATGGGAAGCAGTTGGCATCCTTTGAAGGACAATTGCTACTATATGGCCTGCTTCTCCGCATTTAAAGCAGCAGCGTGACCTGTCCTCCAAGCTTGTGCATCTCGCGGCTATATGACCGACGGTAAGACACTTAAAGCACCTCAGTGGCCGTTCTTCGAGTTCTTTAATGGGGCATTTTCCCCAGCCTATCGTCACAAAACCCAGATCTGTGAGCCTCTTAATTACCGCCTCGGGAGCCCTTACTATTGCCGTCTGGCAGTTGCGGAGGCCCGGCCGTAGACTCTTAACTGAGACCGCATTTTCGTCGACCTTAGCCTGTGAGGCTATCGCAGTAAGTAACTCCTCCCGCGTCGCCGCTGCATCTGAGTTATAGATCACTATGGCCCTTTGCTGTTGGAGAGCCCTTACTCCTACCTTGTCGCCTAGTACCTTGGTAATATTCTCTCCGAGTGACTTAATGTCCGTTGTTGGGTCTTTCCGAAGCTCCAGAAGCAGCGCGTCGTTTGCAGTGCGTCGAACTCTGGAGACGAGCTCGCGGACTTGAAGCAGTTTGTCGTCCGTGCTGCTGGTCACCATCGTGAGCACTTGGCTGTAGCTAAGACTGCCGCTGGCCTCGATCAGAATTGCATCCGGTGTATGCTTGATTCTGGGTTTGGCCTGCATCGAGGAGCCACCACGTCGGGGCTTTGGTGGGCCGACTGTTTTCCAGCCTTGGTTGTCCTCGGATGTCCCATGATCCGCTGTTGTGATGTGCGGTTTATCGCCTTGAGGAGTACTCCTGCTGCTGCTGCTGCTGGGGTTCCACCAGGTGCCGTTTTTTAGAACGTAGTTCTAGTCGAGTTGATTACCAGCTGGTTCAGACGCACCTGGTGTCTTGACTTCTCGCTTTGACAATGGTGAAGTCTGCGTGGGCCGGGAAAGCATGGTCATGTGGGATATTTCGTCGGTCTGCTGCCCACGACTGATACGCTCAGGTGGCGCCTTCGAGCAATTGGAACATGCCTCCAATGAAATTGACTCGGTCGGGTGACCGCTGTGCCGGGAGCTGACTTCCACCTGCAGCTCTTTCAGCCTCTCCACCTTTTCACGAATGGCGTTGGTGATTCCCCGCTTGCCTCCTTCCTTCTCGGGCTTGATCCTCTCCGAGATCTCCTCCAACAGTAAGCCCATTTCCGTGAGTTCTTGGCAGACAGGCTGCAATTTTGACCTTTTCGGTGGGGCACAGTCGTTGGCATTAACTGCTTCTCCGTCTGGGCTCATGGCGTCCCGAGATCTCTTCGGAGTGTCCTCTTGCTGGCTAGCAGCCGCTCGCAGTGGCAATTCGCCACTGGGGGAGCTATATGATATAGTGATCCGATCCGGCTGAATCCGAGGTATACAACGCCTGCAGTATATACAAGCCTACATGCAAAATTTCAGCTCTGTAGCTCTTAAGGTCTAGGAGGAGTTTGCGTTGATCCAGACGGACGGACAGACGGACAGACGGACGGACGCACGGACGGACGGACGGACGGACGGACGGACGGACGGACATGGCTATTTGAACTCGTCTCGTCGTGCTGATCAAGAATATATATACTTTATATGGTCAGAAATGCTTCCTTCTATGCGTTGCACACTTCTGATTAAAATTAATATACCCTTTTTGCAAGGGTTAAAAAATTTGAAATTTAATTTTAATTCCTCGCAGCGGAGTCGAACCAGTTAAAGTAATAGCTTTGGTGACTTATAAGTAAAACGCCGAGTGTACAATAAGCAGCTCGACGGTGTAAGGGGTAGAGGTCCTGCCTAAAATCGACGAAACTTTGGTTCAACCCACGCCCGAAACTAGTAAGTTTTGGGTTTTTATTTTTTTTTTCTTTTTCAATAATTTTTTTTGTCTAATAGCGTTATAGGTCTTTTGATGATTTGTAATTGGAAACATTTTTTATGTATGTTGAAATTATTGTAGATGCAAATTATTATTATTAACTATTATTAACTTGTACTCTTAAGGTAATACCAGCTATACGCACGCCATTAAGTACTGAAAGTGGTTTTCCAAGAGAAAATATGCATACGTTGATTTATATCAAAAAAGAAAATGTGAAGGCAGAAGTTAATTACTCTATTTTACGTCTATATTATATTAATGTTTTTGTAAAGGCACCTCGATCTCACCCAGTGGCGAGGTCTTAGCCCTAAGGATGACATTACGCAAAGTGATCACCGAGGTAAGCTCACCCAGTATATCACTAACTTGTATAGCCGGATTATCCGAGATCTGTTCCAATGGTATGGGTTTCCAATGTTTGATAATAAGAGAGCCTAAGAAGAAAATTTTACCTTATGAATAAATCTCGATAATGTCTCATTTCAGTTGGTACCCACCTCTTGCCGTATTGGCCACCTCTTGGGAGTAACCCAAACGTTGTAGGGCTTTCTGAACTATTTCACTCAAGGGCGTGGCAGCGGCTATAATCACATAACTGTCTGTTTCAATATTGGGTCGCCTCTTCCAGGGCTGGCGACTGTCAATGGTCAGGGAGGCCTGCAGGGAATGCACAGATTCCACCACACAATGCAATGGAAGTGATTTGGCTGCAAAATGAAACAAAAGGTTTGGGTTTAGATATTATTATAAATTAAGATGATGAAGTTTTCGAAAAATGTGCATTTTAGAGGAAAAATCAGTTTACTAATCGGTTTAACTCAAATCACAAGTGCAAATCGTATTCCAAAATATGTAGATAGATATTTAAATAAGCAATTAAAACATATTTTTTTTGCTACCCCACCCCCAAAATGTTTATATATTGTAAGAGTTATAAATGTTTATTGTTTTCTCAGCTTTTATATTAATTTACAATGGATGGCTTAGTAATTAATGTTTTTCTCAAACGCACGTCTGGTCGCTGTCAGCTTTTCAGAACGGAAGAAGGTATCAGCGTTGTCTCTTTTGAAAGTCATCGATATCACAGCGTTGATATCGATGTAGCTTAATCGCTACATAATACAGGTTATCGGTTATACAATAGGGTTCTTTTATATATGTATTGGATTAGCGTTATTATTAAAGTAAGTAAAGTTTTATATACAGCTGCGAACTTAAAAATAGCACCACTTGCTGAGGTTATGTGTTCAAAGGATTCTTGGCTTCAATTTAAGACTCAAGGAACATGTGAATACGTTTTTGAATGTTTTAATATTTACTACTAATGAAAACAAAAAAAATTTTAATAATATCCAACGTATTCAAAGTTTTTCAGGGATTTTCTTCAAATACCCAAAAAATACCCGAAACTAAAAATAGCACCACTTCTTAAATATTTAGTTAAAATGAAAAAAAAAAGAAAAAACAAAATTCATTAATATGTTATAATTAGCAATTAAAAATATTAATAAATTAAAAATTCAACACTTCGTTCCTTTGCCCTTAGTGTCAAAATCCGCTACACAACGTCTTAGCATTGAGTTAACCAGGTCTTGACAGGGTTTGACCGGTATTTTCTTCCAGGACTCCTCCCAAAACGTCTAATTTTTGTTGGTTTTGCAACAGCAACTGCTTTTATAATGTCAGACCACAGATTTTTAATAGAGGTTAGGCCTGGTGACCGTGCCGAACACTCTATTACATTTAGAGAAATCTCTGAGAACCACTGCCTGGCTTTCTTACTGATGTGCTTTGGGTCGTTGTCCTGTTGAAAGACCCGTATAAGTGGCATATTATTCTCAGCCCTGGTAGCATCACCGTCTCCAAGGTAATTACATAAACATGCTGATCCATAGACGACTTTACGCACTATATTAGACCGATACCTTAATAATAAAAACAGGCCCATATCATGACACTGGATTCGCCATGTTTAACAGTCTTCAGGGTGGATTTGGAGTTATGTGGACGCCAGACGTATACTCTAGAGCCATTTCCCTCATACATGACAACTTTACTTTCATCAGTCCATAGCACGTGTCTCTACTTTTGGACAGGCCAATTCTAATATTTTTTGCCAAACTTAAGGCGATTGGCAATATGTCCCGCATTCAAAAGTGGAAGCTTTCAGGGGGTTCAGGCTTATAAATTGTACATACGTAGACCAGGGGATTTATATATAGCCTACTACAACTCGGCCATTCTGACATTTGGATCTCCTGATCACGTAATCTTAACTTATTTCTATATATTGATACATATGTATATTTTCTAATTATTACGTAACATAGTAATACATTTAATATTTTTATATTTTTCTTCACATCTTAAATTTGATCTTCATTTATTCTTATATTCTGAATGCTCCACACGCCCTGATATGGGTTACGAGATACTTGAAAACCTTCCACATCTTTAAGTAAAAATCTATCATTTTTTAAAATTTTTTCTATACGGTAAGGTCCTTTATTCTTTGGAATTAGTTTCCTTGACGTACCAACTGTGCTATCAAAATTTTTTACTATAACATAGTCTCCTTGCTTAAATTCTTTTGGTTTTCGATTGCTTTTATCATAATAAGTTTTGTTGTAGGACTGAGCATTATTTTGAGCCTCAATTGCCTCATTCCTGATTTCTGTTAAACTCTTCTGCTTGGTGTCTTGATTTATCAATTCTAGTTTCTCTTTTAATTCATCTACTATTCGCCCCCTTTGTGACGTTCCAAACAACATAATACTTGACAATTGTTTTACACTTCGATGCTGTGAATTGTTCATTGCATACTCCACCTGTTCTACCACTAAATCCCAATGCAATCCTTTCTCAGGTTCAACTAATTTTGCAATCATCGGGCCTAGACTTCTGTTAATTCTTTCTACCTGTTCGTTTGCTTGGGGAGATCCGGTCGCGATTTTAATATGTTTAATGGTATAGTTTTCTATAAACTGCTCGAACTCACTTGAAGTAAAACAACTACCTCTATCAGAAATAATACACTTTGGTTTACTATATGTTCTAAAATAATCTTTAAGACTTGACAAAACTTCTTTAGTACTGGTTGTTTTCGTCGTATATAATCGTACGAATTTCGTAAACCCATCTACAACCACGAATATATGCTTTTTTGCTCTACCAGCACTCACTGGCCCATAATGATCAATGTGAATCAATTCAAATGGTCTATTGCCTTTAGGTACACAATGCAAGAAACCTTGTTCTTTTCCAGATCTTGGAAAATAGGCAATGCATTTAAGACAGTTTTCAATATGACTAGTACATTTGTCTTTGAGGTTTGCGAACCAGTAACTTTTATTAATTAAATCAATCATTTTGTCTCTCCCTATATGTCCTATTTCATTGTGATACCTATACAACACATGCTCTTCCATATTTTCTGGAACATAAAAGAGAAGTCTACCATCATTTGCTTTTCTATAAATCACTCCGTTTCTCATCTCATACAATTTGTGTTCAGACTTCTCTAATAATTTCCTTAAGTTTTGAATTTTAGGATCCTTTGATTGGCAAATTATTAGGTTATCTTCAAAACTTGTTGTTTCAACTACCATAACATTGGTACATCTGCTCAAAGCATCTACATGCTGCATTTTGTTTCCGGGCCTATAAATCAATTCATAATCATAGTTTTGAAGCTCTAACGCCCATCTAGCAATTCTAGGGTTAAGTTCAACTTTGTTTAATGTCAGTGTTAAAGAATTACAATCTGTCATAATCTTAAAGCGTTTAACTTGAAGGTAAATACGAAATCTGCGTAAGGCATAAATGATTGCAAGAGTTTCTAACTCAAAGCTGTGATACTTTTCTTCTGCTCCGGTTGTTCGTTTTGAAAAATAGGATATAGGATGCAACAATTTGTCTGATTTTTTCTGAAGTAACACTGCTCCGAATCCTAAAGCACTGGCATCGCAATGCAATTCAACCTCAACCTTGTAATCGTAAATTGCCAACACCGGTGCATTCATAAGTTTTTCTTTGAGCAGTAAAAAACAATTTAATTCTTTTTCTTGAAACACAAAAAAGATCATATAACGGTTTCGCTAAAATAGAAAAATCTTTAATAAATCTACGAAAGTACGAGCATAACCCAAGAAAACTTTGAACAGCCTGTGCCTTTTCAGGTATTGGAAAATTTTTTATCGCTTCCATTCCTTTATCATCTGTTTTTATACCTTCACTTGATATTTGATAACCTAAATATTTGACACAGGACTTCATAAATTCACATTTGTCCAAACGTAGCTCTAATTTATTCTTAGCTAATCTTATAAAAACTTCCTTAAAGGTTTTTAAGTGTTCATTTATATCCTTGCTGGCGATCATGATATCGTCCATATACACAACTAACTTGTTGTCTTTAATCATATCACAAAATATCTTATTTATAAAGCGTTGAAACACAGCTGGCGAATTTTTCGAATAGCCATGTCCGTCCGTCCGTCTGGATCAACGCAAACTCCTCCTAGACCGTTAGAGCTACAGAGATGAAATTTTTCATGTAGGGTTGTATATACTGCAGGCGTTGTATATCTCGGATTCAGCCGGATCGGATCACTATATCATATAGCTCCCATACAAATGTCAAAGTCACGAACAGTGACTTTTCTTAATAACTTCGTTATTTTCTGAGCTATTGTCGTGAAATTTAATATTGGTGAGTTAATTACACATATAAACGACTATGTCAAATTTGATGAAGATCGGGTGACTATATCATATAGCTCCCATAGGAACGATCTTTCGAAAACAGTGACTTTTGTCAATAACTTCGTTACTTTTGACGCGATTGCTTTCAAATTAAACATTTGTTAGTTTAATATATCTGTTAATGACTGTGCTGAATTTGATAAAAATCGGGTGACTATATCATATAGCTCCCATACGAACGATCGGTGGAAAACAGTGACTTTGATCAATATCTTCGTTATTTCCTATGCTAAGATTGTAGGCCGTTCTTTCGCAAAGATTAGATAAAACGTTTTCTATTTTGATGGCTATAGGTAAGGAAAGAGTTACCAAAAAAGTTGCAAGGGTATACAAACTTTGACGCGGTCGAAGTTAGCCCCGGCCATTTGGTTTTCCTCTAACTCTGTTTTATCTGTTTTATTTAATTCTATACTAACTGTTTCATCTAACTGTTTACTTACTATTTTATCTACTTGTTTACTAACTGTTTCATCTAATTGTTTACTGACTGTTTCATCTAACTGTTTACTATAGTTTAAGTTAGAATTATTTGTATCTTCTCTGTTTTCAGTCTCCTATTTTTGTACTGTAACCAATTTCAGTGCGTGTAGATTAAATTTCAAATTACATGCCGTTAAAAAGTCTCTTCCAAGAACTACATCGTGACTCATAGACGAAAATTTCTTTCAATACTGGCTCCAGGGTTAGGTGACTTGATATATGACGTTTTTTAACAAAAGAAAGAGAGCTTCCAGAGTCTAGGAGGCACGCTGCAATTAATGGAGATCTAGAATTTTGACAAAAATATATATTGAATATTTTTACATATTGGTTGCCAGTCGCACTCTTCCTCTCCGGACATTGGGCAACAAAATGGCCAAAAGAACCACAAGCGTAGCAAGATCCTCGCTCCCTTTTCGGTTTACGGCAATCAACTGCTAGATGACGCACATCCTTATTGACGCAGTTATAAGATTCTCTGCCCGATTGTGTTGGAATAGGATGTTTCTTTAACTCCGGTAGCCGCACTGATGAAAACGCCTGAAGGATTTGCCTTGGATCCGAAAAACACTGGATACGTGCTTGATCGCGCAAACTTTTGGATGATATCCCGTCAATGATGCACTCCAACAGTTCCTCCATATCGATGTTGATGTCATCAGCCAGGTTAGTTTAGCGATAAACAGCATCCGCATGCATACAACATCCAAGTTATATATTTGCGAAATATTTTGCATCTGAGAAATCCAAGGGCGAACACAAGTGTCCCCATTATAATCCACAGCGACTTCCTTTGCTAGCGACAGAGCTGCTGCTGGTGAATCCAATAACTTGTTTATCATTTGGTTGGATCGCTGTTCAACACTACTATATTTGGCGGAGCCAATGTGGTCGTTGATATTTCCAGCGTTGCCACTGCAGTTGGTATCTTTTACAGCGTTGCCACTGTGGATGTTGACGTCATTAATGCTGTCAAGGCAATCGATCTGAGACCTCGAGACACAACTTCTGTAGAATGATTCTGGTAGCATTGAGTTCTTCACGTAACTGTACCAATGTTGGAACTTCATCGTTTAATGCTTCCATTTGTTCTGGATGAGCGCTGATTTGTTGTTCGACAGCTTCAGTCTCCTCCTCATGCGGTAACTCGGCATTCACATGTTGAGCTAGGGGCTGATCACGATTTCCCTCCTGCTCAACGTTTTCAGCTTGCTGAGACTCCGGTGGACTTCCACGCTGCTCTAGAGGAATTTCAAGCAGACGGGCCATAATTTCGGCTCTAGTGCCCGTTGTTGGCAGACCGAGACTCTGTAGCCACTGCTTTAAAAGCACTACGGAACACAAATTAAAGTAACCTTCGTTCATGGCGAGTAAGAACCACTTCTGAGATTGTAAGAGTTATAAATGTTTATTGTTTTCTCAGCTTTTACATTAATTCACAATGGATGGCTTAATAATTAATGTTTTTCGCAAACGCACGTCTGGTCGCTGCCAGCTTTTCAGAACGGAAGAAGGTATCAGCGTTGTCTCTTTTAAAAGTCATCGATATCACAGCGTTGATATCGAAGTAGCTTAATCGCTACATCATACAGGTTATCGGTTAAACAATAGGGTTCTTTTATATATGTATTGGATTAGCGTTATTATTAAAGTAAGTAAATAAGTATTACTGATGAAAACGCCTGAAGGATTTGCCTTGGATCCGAAAAACACTGGATACGTGCTTGATCGCGCAAACTTTTGGATGATATCCCGTCAATGATGCACTCCAACAGTTCCTCCATATCGATGTTGATGTCATCAGCCAGGTTAGTTTAGCGATAAACAGCATCCGCATGCATACAACATCCAAGTTATATATTTGCGAAATATTTTGCATCTGAGAAATCCAAGGGCGAACACAAGTGTCCCCATTATAATCCACAGCGACTTCCTTTGCTAGCGACAGAGCTGCTGCTGGTGAATCCAATAACTTGTTTATCATTTGGTTGGATCGCTGTTCAACACTACTATATTTGGCGGAGCCAATGTGGTCGTTGATATTTCCAGCGTTGCCACTGCAGTTGGTATCTTTTACAGCGTTGCCACTGTGGATGTTGACGTCATTAATGCTGTCAAGGCAATCGATCTGAGACCTCGAGACACAACTTCTGTAGAATGATTCTGGTAGCATTGAGTTCTTCACGTAACTGTACCAATGTTGGAGCTTCATCGTTTAATGCTTCCATTTGTTCTGGCTGAGCGCTGATTTGTTGTTCGACAGCTTCAGTCTCCTCCTCATGCGGTAACTCGGCATTCACATGTTGAGCTAGGGGCTGATCACGATTTCCCTCCTGCTCAACGTTTTCAGCTTGCTGAGACTCCGGTGGACTTCCACGCTGCTCTAGAGGAATTTCAAGCAGACGGGCCATAATTTCGGCTCTAGTGCCCGTTGTTGGCAGACCGAGACTCTGTAGCCACTGCTTTAAAAGCACTACGGAACACAAATTAAAGTAACCTTCGTTCATGGCGAGTAAGAACCACTTCTGAGATTGTAAGAGTTATAAATGTTTATTGTTTTCTCAGCTTTTACATTAATTCACAATGGATGGCTTAATAATTAATGTTTTCGCAAACGCACGTCTGGTCGCTGCCAGCTTTTCAGAACGGAAGAAGGTATCAGCGTTGTCTCTTTTAAAAGTCATCGATATCACAGCGTTGATATCGAAGTAGCTTAATCGCTACATCATACAGGTTATCGGTTAAACAATAGGGTTCTTTTATATATGTATTGGATTAGCGTTATTATTAAAGTAAGTAAATAAGTATTACTGATGAAAACGCCTGAAGGATTTGCCTTGGATCCGAAAATCACTGGATACGTGCTTGATCGCGCAAACTTTTGGATGATATCCCGTCAATGATGCACTCCAACAGTTCCTCCATATCGATGTTGATGTCATCAGCCAGGTTAGTTTAGCGATAAACAGCATCCGCATGCATACAACATCCAAGTTATATATTTGCGAAATATTTTGCATCTGAGAAATCCAAGGGCGAACACAAGTGTCCCCATTATAATCCACAGCGACTTCCTTTGCTAGCGACAGAGCTGCTGCTGGTGAATCCAATAACTTGTTTATCATTTGGTTGGATCGCTGTTCAACACTACTATATTTGGCGGAGCCAATGTGGTCGTTGATATTTCCAGCGTTGCCACTGCAGTTGGTATCTTTTACAGCGTTGCCACTGTGGATGTTGACGTCATTAATGCTGTCAAGGCAATCGATCTGAGACCTCGAGACACAACTTCTGTAGAATGATTCTGGGAGCATTGAGTTCTTCACGTAACTGTACCAATGTTGGAGCTTCATCGTTTAATGCTTCCATTTGTTCTGGCTGAGCGCTGATTTGTTGTTCGACAGCTTCAGTCTCCTCCTCATGCGGTAACTCGGCATTCACATGTTGAGCTAGGGGCTGATCACGATTTCCCTCCTGCTCAACGTTTTCAGCTTGCTGAGACTCCGGTGGACTTCCACGCTGCTCTAGAGGAATTTCAAGCAGACGGGCCATAATTTCGGCTCTAGTGCCCGTTGTTGGCAGACCGAGACTCTGTAGCCACTGCTTTAAAAGCACTACGGAACACAAATTAAAGTAACCTTCGTTCATGGCGAGTAAGAACCACTTCTGAGATTGTAAGAGTTATAAATGTTTATTGTTTTCTCAGCTTTTACATTAATTCACAATGGATGGCTTAATAATTAATGTTTTTCGCAAACGCACGTCTGGTCGCTGCCAGCTTTTCAGAACGGAAGAAGGTATCAGCGTTGTCTCTTTTAAAAGTCATCGATATCACAGCGTTGATATCGAAGTAGCTTAATCGCTACATCATACAGGTTATCGGTTAAACAATAGGGTTCTTTTATATATGTATTGGATTAGCGTTATTATTAAAGTAAGTAAATAAGTATTATTGATGAAAACGCCTGAAGGATTTGCCTTGGATCCGAAAAACACTGGATACGTGCTTGATCGCGCAAACTTTTTGATGATATCCCGTCAATGATGCACTCCAACAGTTCCTCCATATCGATGTTGATGTCATCAGCCAGGTTAGTTTAGCGATAAACAGCATCCGCATGCATACAACATCCAAGTTATATATTTGCGAAATATTTTGCATCTGAGAAATCCAAGGGCGAACACAAGTGTCCCCATTATAATCCACAGCGACTTCCTTTGCTAGCGACAGAGCTGCTGCTGGTGAATCCAATAACTTGTTTATCATTTGGTTGGATCGCTGTTCAACACTACTATATTTGGCGGAGCCAATGTGGTCGTTGATATTTCCAGCGTTGCCACTGCAGTTGGTATCTTTTACAGCGTTGCCACTGTGGATGTTGACGTCATTAATGCTGTCAAGGCAATCGATCTGAGACCTCGAGACACAACTTCTGTAGAATGATTCTGGTAGCATTGAGTTCTTCACGTAACTGTACCAATGTTGGAGCTTCATCGTTTAATGCTTCCATTTGTTCTGGCTGAGCGCTGATTTGTTGTTCGACAGCTTCAGTCTCCTCCTCATGCGGTAACTCGGCATTCACATGTTGAGCTAGGGGCTGATCACGATTTCCCTCCTGCTCAACGTTTTCAGCTTGCTGAGACTCCGGTGGACTTCCACGCTGCTCTAGAGGAATTTCAAGCAGACGGGCCATAATTTCGGCTCTAGTGCCCGTTGTTGGCAGACCGAGACTCTGTAGCCACTGCTTTAAAAGCACTACGGAACACAAATTAAAGTAACCTTCGTTCATGGCGAGTAAGAACCACTTCTGAGATTGTAAGAGTTATAAATGTTTATTGTTTTCTCAGCTTTTACATTAATTCACAATGGATGGCTTAATAATTAATGTTTTTCGCAAACGCACGTCTGGTCGCTGCCAGCTTTTCAGAACGGAAGAAGGTATCAGCGTTGTCTCTTTTAAAAGTCATCGATATCACAGCGTTGATATCGAAGTAGCTTAATCGCTACATCATACAGGTTATCGGTTAAACAATAGGGTTCTTTTATATATGTATATGTATGTATTGGCGTTATTATTAAAGTAAGTAAATAAGTATTATATACATACGTAGACCAGGGGATTTATATGTAGTATTTTTCTATAGTAGGAAAATAGGCTTAAAGCCCAAACCCCAGTAACATAATGGTATTATTAATTATTCCAATTATAAAAATTTTAAGCAGTGCACAAAAATGAGTAAGAGAGAGAGAGAGTGAAAGAGAGAGGGGAAGAGATCAGAGCATATGAGAGGGGAAATAGGGTCAGAGGATTGGCGAGCCGATTGGCATTGGCGCTTTTCAATTTCTGGCATTCTGGTTGGCCCAAACTCATTCGAAATAAGTCAAAAAGAACTGGCTGACCAACGAACACACACACAAAAAATAAGTTCAACCCAATTATATGCGATTTTTATTGTGGGTGAGCAAGTGCGTGGGTGTGTGTGTGTGTGTGTAGGCCATGCAAATCGTTTAATTGCCATGAAAACCTCATTTGAGGGCGAATTAAAAATAAATACATCAATTGTGTATGTAAGTAGGGAAAAAAAGTTGAAAAACTGGTTGAAAAGGCACCCAACAAATGAGGGATAAGTTGTAATTCATTAAATAATCACAATAAAAATAATAATAAATGTGTTGGCTAACGGCTGCGCCCTTGCGGAGCCCCAAACTGCTCGCTTTATATGATGCGGCCTTCGGATGATTTCCACCGAGGCGGCTTTGAGGCACTCGCGATTGGCAAGAAATGAGATGACCAGGTTGACTTCAATCGGTTGCTTTATTTTCTTAACCTAAAACTATAGTACAATTGTCGGCGGGCACAGAAGGTGCAACCGCATCGACCGAGATTAATTTCAAGAGTAATTCAAGTACAGCAAACCACGCTGTCTTTTACAAAATTCAAAGTTCTGGAAATTTCCATAGAAGAAATAAGAAAGAAAAGAATTGAAGTAACGGATCTCCAAGTTTGTCACTTCAAAGTAACTTGCGCTGTTCTTGGTCTCTCTCTCTCTCTCTTCATTCGTTTTCTCTTTTTAGCAAAGAGAGTCTGGCTTCAGTTGCAGCTTAAACATTCTCCCCCTTTGATGATGACGATCTTCATCATCAAATTCACGTCTGGAAGACTCCTGCGAAAAGAAAACTGAAACGAGAAAGTAACAATTTAACGCTTAGGTGTAGGAATGGTGTCATTCTCTATCCAATTCTCCTGAATAGGCAATGGACAGAGTTTGGCTACCGGTCGTTTCATGAGTCCTTTGACTGTCTTCAAAGTCACCACTCTCACTAGTCCATCGGGTCCTGCATGTGTCTCCATAACCCGACCTAGAGGCCATTGATGAGAAGGGAAACGCTCGTCCCTGATGAGCACTATGCATCCAACTGTTAGATTTTCCTTGGTCTGCAGCCATTTTGGTCTCCTTTGTAATCGTGATAAATATTCCGAGTTCCATCTTCTCCAAAACTGTTGTGCATAATATTGACAATTCTTCCATCGATCAATCAGAGTAACTTTAGCCAATTCCGGAGCAGGAGGTGCTAAAGGCGCTTCACCCATCAGAAAGTGACCGGGTGTTAATACCATTAAATCGTCAGGATCATTTGATAGGGGACATAACGGTCTTGAATTTAAGCAAGACTCAATCTGTGCCAACACAGTTGCCATTTCCTCGAATGTTAAAACTTGTTCTCCGAGAGTTCTCTTCAGATGATACTTCATGGACTTCACTCCAGCCTCCCACAATCCACCAAAGTGAGGCGCTGATGGTGGGTTGAAATGCCAGTTGATTCCTTTTCTCAATAATGTTGGCGCAATATGTTTCGTAATGTACGAACAATATGACACTTGCAATTTTTTGTTGGCTCCAATAAAATTAGTACCGCAGTCACTATAAACGTCTGTGCATAGGCCACGTCTGCCAATGAAACGGTTAAATGCTCCTATAAACGCATCTGAGGTCAGATCTCCAACTGGTTCCAAATGAATGGCCTCTGTCACTAGACATACGAACACAGCAATATATCCCTTCTGGGATACACGTCCTCTTCCTTTGCAGGGCGAAATATTTACGGGTCCAGCGTAGTCCACTCCAACGGATGAGAATGCTCTAGAAGGGCGTACCCGTACTGCTGGTAACATTCCCATTTTCTGACCTGCAAATTGAGGCTTCATCTTAAAACATGTGATACATTTATGAATTCCAAACCGAACTGCATTTAGTGAGGTCCCACAATGCAAGGTGCAAATATGACTGTAAGATATGACCAGATCTGTGAAAGGATGTTTATACGGTAATATATAAGGATATTTTTCATTTATGGGCAACAGGGAATCTCGGAGCCTGCCTCCGAGACGTAAAACACGTTCGTTCGAATCAAAATACGGATTAAGAGACAGTAGTATGCTGTCCTTTGCTATTACCCTGCCTTCCGATAGCGCCTTCCATTCAGAGTTAAAACAATCCTTCTGCACCATCAATTCACGTAGGCCCTCTTCTAATTCCACAATTGAGAGTCCAGGTCCTCTTCGTTCTGCCACAGATGTTCGACAATTATATACGAAACGTTTTATATATGATATAATCCAGACGAGTCGTGTATACGATGAATACTTGCTGATAAATGCTACACTTGGCATTTCTTCCACTGATATCTTATGGCACGTCACCTTTTTGACTTCAGTGTCAACAACCGACAGCGAATCCTGATCAATAGCATTACAAGGCCATTCGATGTCCGATCCTTGTAACCATGATGGCCCATGCCACCATAATTCACACGATGCCAACTTGGTTGCACTCGTGCCACGGCTTAGATAATGTGCAGGGTTATCTTTCGAGGCGACGTGTCTCCATTGCCTTTCGTCTGAGATTTCCAGGATTTTGTTTATTCGATTGGACACAAATACTTTCCAGTTGGCAGCTCCACCACGGATCCAACTGATGGTTATCATAGAATCTGACCAAAAAATAGTGTTCGAATAATTAATGTTAATTCTTAGATTCTCTTTTAGATACTTATACATTTTGGCTGCTTCAAGCGCAGCACATAACTCTGCCCTAGGTATGGTTAGTTGTTGTTTAGTTGGCGATACTCTCCCCTTTGACAATAGCAACTCTGTGTGATACATATCCTCTCCAATTGGGAAGCGCAAGTAAGCCGCAGCTCCATATGCTCGTGACGAGGCATCGCAAAACAGGTGCAATTCAGCCACACCACCCGGTAGCCCCCATGTAACATGCGGTGGTATTCGTATAGTTACTATGTTTGGTAACTCTTTTACGAATTTCTCCCATTCTCTCTTAATAGTGTCCGGTAGTGTGCTATCCCAGCCAATTTTCTCCTTCCACAGTTGCTGCATGAGAATTTTGGCAGTAATCATTATCGGACTAAGCCATCCCATGGGATCAAACAGTCGTGCAATTGCTGATAGTATTGTCCTCTTTGTTGGTGAGCTCATTGGTGGAACGACATGCAAAGCAAAACGGAACTCATCTTCTTTGGGACTCCAGTATAGACCTAACGTGCGAATAGTATCATTACCTTCCATATGTAACAATCCGCTTGATTCTCGATGCTCAACTGGTATGTTCTCTAATAGCTTTGTGCAATTACTCGCCCACTTCCGTAGTTCGAATGTACCACTATGAAGCATTCCAATCACTTGGTTCTTGACATCCTCCGTTTCGCCAATACTGTCGCCACCAGACAGTATGTCATCTACATACATTTGATGATTTATAACGTCCACCGCCAGTGGATACTTCTCGCATTCATCCATAGCTAATTGTTTCATAACTCTCATGGCTAAATAAGGTGCGGAGCTCGTTCCAAACATCACCGTTGTGCAGGCATATTCTTCCACATAATCACTTGTGTCCGGATTCCATAGAATACGCTGGTACTGCGCTTCGTCGGGTGGAATATTAATACATCTGTACATTTTTTCAACATCAGCCATAAAAACCCATTTTAGCCCTCGCCAATTGAGAATGATTCCTTGAAGATGTACGTGCAATTTTGGACCTATTGCTAGAATCTCATTAAGCGATTTTCCATTACTCGTCTTGCTCGATCCATCGAAGACAACTCGTACCTTCGTAGTTGATGACGATTCCTTTATGACTGGGTGATGCGGTAGGTAGCAATGATCGACTCCCCCCAATGCAGGATTGCCCGTCTTACTAGCCCGTGACGTTACACGTTCCATTTGACCCAGCTCCAGATACTCATTTATCGTGCCAACATAAGCGTTCTTCAAACTCGCATCGTTACGCAACCGTCTGTCCAGAGAATGTAATCGTTTTAACGCGCTCTTATATGATTCTCCAATTACCATTGATTCGTCCAAGTACGTAAGAAAAGGAAGACGAACAACATATTTCCCAGACGGCATTCGGCTATGTGTCTTAACGAAGAAATCTTCGCACCAGTTATCCTCTACTGAAACCCCACGTGGCTCCTCGTCGAATTGTTCTAGCTCCCAAAACTTACATAACAATTGTTCAAGTATCTCATCAGCTTCCTTCCTTCGTACCGTTATGGTGTAGGACGATCTCCTACCAGCTTCTTGATTCGTTTTTCCTGATACAATGTATCCCAAATGCGTATTTTGCGCCAGAGGCATACCACGTATTCCTCGATGCACTTCTCCTAACATCAGCTCATCGTAGACGTCATTTCCCAACAAAATATCAACTCCTTGTGGACTGAAGAAGTTAGGGTCGGCCAACGGTAAGCCCTTCAGATGAGTCCACTCTTCAAACGGCAGTCGTTTGATTGGCATGCGCTTACTCACTAGAGGTATTACTGACGCGAGCAGCTTGTATTTCGCATGTGGGTTGTAGATTGATCTTATGACTAGCTCCACCTCTGCTGCCGCATCTGTAATTTTTGTATCTGCTAATCCAGTAAACGTGATGTGAGCCTGTTTGCGCCGTAAACGTAGCTGCTGAGCTGCATTCTCTGAAATGAACGAAACTTGTGAACCTTGATCCAAAAACGCTCTAAACTGTAAGGGATAGCCTTCTATCGACTCTACCCACACCATTGCTGTTGGTAATAAAACCTCGTCTTTGTGCCTTACCGCAGTTTCTGTTGTACTCTTTCCAATTAAAGCATTCGCAGATGCTGTTGGGATAACTCCCTTCCTTAGTGTGCCAAGCGGCCTCTCGCATCCTGATTTGTCTACATGGAGTAGTGTATGATGCCGTCGAAAACACAGTCGATGCCTCACTACACACGCCTTTCGTTCCGATAGCCTCATCTCCTGGAATATCCTGCATACTCCGATAAGGTGTGCATCTCCTTGACACACAATGCATAGGTCTGTCTCTCGAGTAACAAATGAAGCCTTTGTGTAGTGCTGGTTAACTCGTAACCCATGTACACCTGGCTTTGCATTCCGATGTCTATCCCGTGATAGAGTTCCCTCGATATTACCTGCTGACGCCGTAATCATTGTTCTGTACTGTGTTTCAAGATACTGACTGAGCTCCTCAAAGCTCGGCAGATTCTGCGTTGAAGATATTGACCGCTCCCAATCCACTCTTAATTGATTCGGTAATCTCTTCATCATGTAGTACACTAAAATTTCAGACTGTTGTCCCACATCCCCACCAGTCTTCTCCAATGAATTCACACATGAGCGGGAAATTTGCACAAATCTTCTCAAACTTTCCGCATCTCCATATTTTATTGGTAATTGCTGATCGAACACATCCATGTAATGTAAAAATAACACTCGTTTGTTATCATACAAATTTATCAACATTCTCCAAGCCACTTCATAGTTCGCCGCTATTAGCGTTAGATGTTCAATATCCTTAGCTGCGTCTCCAACCAACGAATCCTTCAAATAATGAAAACGATGTAAGTCCGTCAGCTTGTCGCAGTGGTGTACTCTTGTTAAAAACACCTCTTTAAACGCCGGCCACTCAATAAATTTCCCGCTGAAGGTAGGCAGTTTAACTGTTGGGAGTTTCACTTCCTCCAAACATGGTCCCATTTGTTCATGCACCGTCTGATGCAAACAAGACTCATCAAATGCAGTCGACGCCGGGATTCTCCGATCCTTATGTCTCTGCAACTCATTTCGAATCTCAGCTACTCCCATTATGTAGGTTTCTTCGAAAAAGTCTCTGATGTCTTTGTCAAAATATCTGCCCTTTATTTCCGCATTATCTCGTTCTTGAATCAGTTGGTGATGATTGCGCTGAAAATCTGCGTGAAGGTGGGCAATCGAGTCCAATCTGGCTTCCAGATGACTCTCGGTATGTCCCGACTCCTCCGATTTATACCGCGCCAATGACTTCTCCAGCGAAGTGAGCAATGTGATTTGCTCCGTAGCCAACGGTAACAGTTTTTCAGCCATAATGAACACCTACCCAAACACATCAACGTTAAATTGTACTCACCCGAATCAGTCTATCCACTGGCAATCACACTCTAAATCCAATCGCCAAGATCATTCCTCCCGGGTTTCGGCACCAAAAATATGTTGGCTAACGGCTGCGCCCTTGCGGAGCCCCAAACTGCTCGCTTTATATGATGCGGCCTTCGGATGATTTCCACCGAGGCCGCTTTGAGGCACTCGCGATTGGCAAGAAATGAGATGACCAGGTTGACTTCAATCGGTTGCTTTATTTTCTTAACCTAAAACTATAGTACAATTGTCGGCGGGCACAGAAGGTGCAACCGCATCGACCGAGATTAATTTCAAGAGTAATTCAAGTACAGCAAACCACGCTGTCTTTTACAAAATTCAAAGTTCTAGAAATTTCCATAGAAGAAATAAGAAAGAAAAGAATTGAAGTAACGGATCTCCAAGTTTGTCACTTCAAAGTAACTTGCGCTGTTCTTGGTCTCTCTCTCTCTCTCTTCGTTCGTTTTCTCTTTTTAGCAAAGAGAGTCTGGCTTCAGTTGCAGCTTAAACAAAATGAATCATTGCAATATATATCCATACATATTATAAAAGGTAGATAAAACAATACAATCGCACACACATTTAATATTATACACAGCAAAAAAGTTAAGAAATGTGTAGAATGGTTTTGTTTTGGCCATGTGAGACAGTTGCTTTCACATGATGTGAGGAACATATATTTGACAATAATGTCCCACACAACAACATGTAAAATCAGTACAATGTAAAAAGAAGGAGGCATGATGCCCGGCAACATGTTGCCAAAGATCATGTTTAGCAACATGTTGCTGCAATTAAAACACGCAACATTTCGATACGACGCAACATGTTCGATCGGACCACATACGACCAACAGCAATTTCGTCACAGCGGGAAGATGCGTGGGAGGCAGAAAGCACAAAAATCAACGGCGGGAGAGCGGGCCCCGATGCTCCAATCACAAGAGTTGATGGACCGATTAAGAGAGGGCATGTATGGAGAGCTGAGAATGCAGCAATACAGTCGCAGCACACCGACACTATGCGTGTGATAATTGAGAGCAGGTACCGGTGGATGGAACGCGCTCTATGAGGCTGAAGAATTAGAGAGACAAAGAACAGCCAAAGTGAGGGCAAATCATGTTCATCGGGGATAATGGGGGGGGGGGGGCTGTGTGCATATCGAAGCAAAGCCAATATCGTCGATCAAGTTCGATGGCAAAGGGGGTATGTGCAAGCCGAAGAAAGGGGGAATGGGTATTGGGGAAGCCCTGTCTACGAGGCAAATAACATATGGATGACGTAGACAAATGATTTGAGTTAATATCGAATTAAATTAACTAAATCCAAATTAACAAAATTCCATATGATGCTCACATAAAGTAAACGGCCAAATAAACATAAAATCAATATGTTGCTCACATAAAGTGAACGGCCATATAGAAGAGCAAATATGCAAAAAAATTCGAGAGAGCAAGCCCAAAAGAAGAAGGACATGCGACCAGAGCAGAAACTAGAAAAGGATGGAGGCCTGCATAGCAACAGAGACACTATGTGGGCAAAGCAGAGCAACAAGGACAAGAGTCGATGGGCGCACAGCAGTCAAGAAACTGGATGCGGCTGCGCCAAGGACTATTACGGGACTTTCACCACGCATGGCAACAGCATGGATGAAAGGATGGGCCGATGGAAATTTACCGGCTGTATAGCGGTATCACACCAAGTGATTCTGGAGGCCCAGGTTGCCTATATAAGGCGAGCAGCGAGTCAGGACATCATCAAGTCGTCGAGTCAAGATCAAGCGATCAAGTCATCGAGTCCTGATCAGCAAGCGAAGCAACAAATATCTGTTGGCCTTACGAGTAACCTTAAGAATATTTGACGCCTAGCCATCTACAAGTGCGAGCAATTCATCGAGTTATAAGGCCTTACGAGTAACCTTATAGCCTCATTATCTACATATAATTACAACAAGTGCACAGCCAATACAAACATCAACCCGAATCGGGGTGAAATCATATCTAAACATTTAACCAAAAGTCTAAGGCAGTTATATACATGAATTATTGTGTCACGATCTATATAAACATTTAACCAAAAAACCCAAAATATATAAATAAACTCCAACATATATTTCTATATACATAAATAAGTGTGTCGTGATTTCACTGGGGCACAAAATAAAATTTGTTGTGCCGAACCTCGCCTTAAAGATTGAAATTATCCTGAAGGACGAAAAAGGATCGTTACAACTGGCGCCCAACGTGCTATAGTGAAAATTAAAACGAAAATAAATAAAAAGTGTATAAGAAATTCAAAATGGGTAGAAATTGGATCTATCACATGAAGAAGGAGGATCTGCTACAGACAGGCCAAAGAATCGGAGTCAGCATAAACGGCACGGTAGAAGAGATGAGAAAACAACTTGTCGAATGGATAAACAACAACGAATCTGATCCGGAATGGAAAGTAGAGATAAGCCGATTGGAAAACAAGTTCACAAAAATGTCCAAGCAAAAGCACAGGCAGGCGAGAATGGTGAGAGCAAGCAGGCCGAGGCGTTCCATAAAATAAACATGGCTACTCTGACGATTCCCCCATTCGTACCACCAAGATGGGGAAGTGAAGGAGCACTGGACAAAACTGGAGAGAAGAGTAACCAAAGAAGACAAACAATTGAACCCACAAAAATGGCACAAAACACAGCAAGCAGGACTACCGAGTATACCAAAATTTGCAGAATGCTTCAAGAGATACTTTTTGCCAAAGGGATTTTCACCAAACTAGCCGATCAGGTCAAGGCACGCAAACAGGGCAACAATGAATGCTTTAAGGACTACATGGTAGAGATGCAGACAATGATGAGGCCTCTAAAGATTCCACAAATTGAGCAACTCGAAGTAATCCTTGAAAATTGCACACCAGACTTGCGAATATTTGTTCGGCCACACAACATCACAAATCTGGAGGCACTGATGCAACTAGCAGAGGAACATGAAATGCTGGAGCAGGAAAGAGCCGAATTTCACCACAGAAATAACTCTCGTAGAGATCACAGCAGTCAAGTAAATCACAGGGGGATAAACAATTACGGACCCCAAGAAACACAATGCAGAAGATGTCAGGATACCAGTACGCAAAACCAGAATCGAGCACATAACAACATACGAGAAGGAAGAGTCATGAAACCGAACCAGGCATGCCGGAGGTGCGGTGAGGCATGACACTGGGCCGGCGAGTGCAACAATAATCAACTAATCTTCTGCTGGCAATGCGGAAAAATCGGAACACGAACGAAAGAATGCTGTTGGAGATCGGGAAACGGGCGTCGGTTTCAGCCTATGAGGTAAGAGCAGGAACCAAGCCAACCAACGCCTCAAAATTGATAGGACAGCTAATAGAGGAGGAGGACCAACTGTCAGCAATGATAGAAGTAGCAGGTACAAAGATCAAGGCGACCATAGACTCTGGAGCCACAAGCAACTTCATGAGCCGACAGATGGCGGAAAATCTGAGAAACAAAGGAGACCGAGAGACCACAAACAAGCAAGTATACATGGCAGACGGGAAGATCAGAAATATCAACGAGCAGTGGACAGGATACGTTCGATTCGGAAACAAAGAAATGAACATAACATTTCTCATCATGCCAGACGGAATAGATGCCTTAATATTAGGATGGAATTTCTTAAGGCTAATGGACACCGAAATAGCATGCGGAGGCCACAGGATAAAAATTCCAACGACAAAAAGGATGCAGGGCAGGATAACCGAACGCATATCAATCATGGTGACAAAGAAAGAAGAGCAAGCAGAAATACACACGTTTCTAGAACACGAACTAATGGAGTTGGCGAAAATCAAGGGACCGTCAAAAGTAGGGATACACAGGATCACAATGAAGGACGACATCCCGATAAAACAGCGATATTATCCAAAAAACCCCAAGATGCAAGCGGAGATCAATGCAAAAGTCGATGAGTTGCTGAAACTAGGATGCATAGAACCATCACAAAGCCCATACAGTTCACCAATAGTAATGGTAAAGAAAAGCAAACGGGCAAATGGAGATTATGCGTAGATTTTAGACAAATCAACGCAAAGTCGATAAAGGATGCATATCCGATGCCACGTATCGACTACATACTAAATCAATTGCGTGAGGCAAGGTTCATTAGCAGCTTGGACTTAAAGGACGGGTATTGGCAGATACCTCTGGAGGACGGAAGTAGACCAAGTAGTAGCCACGGACCCAGACAAAGTAGCAGCAATAGCCCAGCTAAAACCACCAACATGCGTGAAAGAACTACGCCAATACCTGGGTGTAGCATCATGGTACAGAAGATTCGTACCAGGATTCGCAGCCCTAACACATCCACTACATGCATTACTAAAAAAAAGAACCAGGTGGCACTGGAATGAAGAACATCAGGAAGCATTCAACGCAGTAAAAGAAAAGCTAACAAATGGACCAGTGTTAGCATGCCCGGACTTCACGAAACTATTTGTTCTTCAAACAGACGCAAGCAACATGGGACTGGGAGCAATCCTCATACATAACACCGAAGAAGGCGAAAGGGTCCTATCATATCTGTCCAGAGAACTAAATTCGTCGGAGAAAAGTTATTCGGCAACCGAAAAACAGTGTCTGGCGATAGTATGGGCCGCACGAAAACTGAGGCCATACCTGGAAGGATACCATTTCAAGGTAGTGACCGATCACATGGCACTGAAATGGCTGAACAGCATAGATAGTCCCACAGGCAGAATAGCAAGATGGGCATTGGAACTACAGCAGTACGACTTTGAAATATCATATCGGAAAGGCAAGCTGAACATAGTAGCAGACGCCCTGTCGAGGCAACCAATGGAGAGGTGCAATCGAATAACAGACAACGGCGCTAGACTACGACAAGCCAATAAGGAGTATGAATGGATTCAGGAGATGGTGACTAAAATCAAGCAACAGCCACAGAAATATACAGACTATGTGATGGAAAACAGCCAACTATACAGAAACATACCACACAGAGCTGGACAAGAGGAAGTGGTGGCCTGGAAAATGTGTGTGCCAAAGAGCCTGCGACAACAAATAATAGAAGAAAACCACACGTCAGCGACGGCCGGGCATACGGGCAATCGGCGAACAATTGCTAGGACCGCCGCAAGATAATACTGGCCGGGAATGCAAAGAGACATCAGAATCTTCGTCGGGAAATGCATGACATGTCTACAATTCAAAACCAATCAACAACAAGCAGCAGGGAAATTACTAACGCAAGTACCGGAGGAACCATGGGCAACAGTATGCGCGGACTTCGTTGGACCATTGCCCAGATCAAAACACGGAAATTCGATGCTGCTGGTGATTATAGACCGTTTCTCGAAATGGACAGAAATCATACCCATGCGCAAGGCAACGGCGGAGAACTTAGTAAAGGCCTTCAGAGAAAGGATTTTAGCAAGATTCGGGGCACCAAAAATAGTGATAACGGATAATGGAGTCCAATTCACGATCAGGATCTTCAGGAAAATGCTAGAAGGATGGGGAAGCAGCCACCAATTAACAGCGCCATATACGCCTCAGGAAAACCCAACCGAAAGAGTAAATAGAACTGTCAAAACAATGATTGCCCAATATGCAGGAGACAACCAACGAAATTGGGACGAGTGCTGGCCGGAAATTACATTGGCGATAAATACAAGTCAATCTCAAGCAACTGGATTTACGCCAGCATATGTGGTGCAAGGCCGAGAACCTAGAATGCCGGGAGCCATATATGACAGCGTCACAAATGGCACAGGAAAGGAGCAGACAACAACAGAGGAAAAAGCTAACCAGATGAAAGAACTTTTCGAACTCATCAGAAGGAACATGGAGACTGCGGCACAAGATCAGGCACGGCATTATAACCTGAGACGGCGCGAATGGAGACCGGCGATTGGATCTACGGTATGGGCAAAAGAGCATCACCTGTCAAACGCAGCAGAAGGATTTGCTGCGAAATTATCACCCAAATTTGGAGGGCCGTACAAGGTTCAAGGGTTCATTTCTCCAGTAATATGCAAGCTGCAACATAAAGTCACGGGAAAAAGTAGACAAGCACACATTAGCCAGATAAAGCAACAAGCAGATGATGGGGATACGGAGCCGCATACAACGTCACTCGATAACAACACCAAATCAATGCAAAATAATAACCAGCAACAACAACAACCAGAGGATTCGCATTTTAAATAATATAAAGCATCATAAAGCAACAACAACATATCAACGTAAAATACAATGAGCAGTAACCAAAATGCAAAGCATACAACAGGTGTCCAACACCAGAAATCTATTCGAGCAACAAAAAAAAAAAAAAAACAAAAAAAAAAGGCCACAACACTCGGTGAACAAAATCTGGGATAACGCAAAGAGAGGAAAAGTAACGGGACCAAGCCGACACCAACATAAATGAATAGCTAGGCGCGCTGTGATGGTAGTAGTGAGAGAGACTCCAATAAAATAATCTCTTCATGAGTCAAATGGGCAATGCATATAAAACAAGCGGAACCAGGATAACTGTACCGGAAATATGCACCAAAGCGAGGTCCCAAGCGACAGGAATGGTAAATGCAAAATCACTCTAGTAAAAGCTACCAACGAGTCCACACAAATTAAAAAAAAAAAAAAATCATTTTAAACATGAACAACATTAACAACATGCATGGCCAAGATGAAGGCGTAGGTCGAGGTGTGGCACCACGGGCACGAGTGGCACGTGGTGACCGGCACGGTGGCTATGGCTACGTGTCCGAGGAGGAGTCCGATGACGAGGACCGGTAGAGCTGGAGGTGGTCATAGTCATCTCCTCGGATGAAGATGAGGATGAGGACGAGTGGAGCATGGCAGACAGCGGCTACAGCAGCGAGGAGAGTGACACTGAATCGGTTGTGGAAAACAGAGAGCAGGCACTCGACGAGCTGCTGTGGCGAGAAGTGGACGATGTACTAGAGCAGGCAGAACGAGAAGCAAGGTACGGTTGGCACAATGGGGTTATGCCCGAGTTTAATGCCAGGATGTTAAGAGCAGTGGCAAATGACATAGAGGTGCAGCGGCAGGCCAGAGAGTTCGAGAACAGCAGAACCAGGCGGCATGGTTCAACCGCGAGATGCAAGACCAGATGCGATGGGACCAGGCATAAGGACGCGGGTAAAAAGAAAGAAAAAGAGGACAACAAGATGCGGAACTAACTAACTAAAAAAAAAAAAGAAAAACCAACAATAGAAAAAGATACCATAAGAAACAAAAAAGGGGGGCAATTCGCTCCAGAAGAAGGGGGGAAGTGTGAGGAACATATATTTGACAATAATGTCCCACACAACAACATGTAAAATCAGTACAATGTAAAAAGAAGGAGGCATGATGCCCGGCAACATGTTGCCAAAGATCATGTTTAGCAACATGTTGCTGCAATTAAAACACGCAACATTTCGATACGACGCAACATGTTCGATCGATGATTTGAGTTAATATCGAATTAAATTAACTAAATCCAAATTAACAAAATTCCATATGATGCTCACATAAAGTAAACGGCCAAATAAACATAAAATCAATATGTTGCTCACATAAAGTGAACGGCCATATAGAAGAGCAAATATGCAAACAAATTCGAGAGAGCAAGCCCAAAAGGAGAAGGACATGCGACCAGAGCAGAAACTAGAAAAGGATGGAGGCCTGCATAGCAACAGAGACACTATGTGGGCAAAGCGGAGCAACAAGGACAAGAGTCGATGGCGCACAGCAGTCAAGAAAGTGGATGCGGCTGCGCCAAGGACTATTACGGGACTTTCACCACGCATGGCAACAGCATGGATGAAAGGATGGGCCGATGGAAATTTACCGGCTGTATAGCGGTATCACACCAAGTGATTCTGGAGTCCCAGGTTGCCTATATAAGGCGAGCAGCGAGTCAGGACATCATCAAGTCGTCGAGTCAAGATCAAGCGATCAAGTCATCGAGTCCTGATCAGCAAGCGAAGCAACAAATATCTGTTGGCCTTACGAGTAACCTTAAGAATATTTGACGCCTAGCAATCTACAAGTGCGAGCAATTCATCGAGTTATAAGGCCTTACGAGTAACTTATAGCCTCATTATCTACATATAATTACAACAAGTGCACAGCCAATACAAACATCAACCCGAATCGGGGTGAAATCATATCTAAACATTTAACCAAAAGTCTAAGGCAGTTATATACATGAATTATTGTGTCACGATCTATATAAACATTTAACCAAAAAACCCAAAATATATAAATAAACTCCACATATATTTCTATATACATAAATAAGTGTGTCGTGATTTCACTGGGGCATAAATAAAATTTGTTGTGCCGAACCTCGCCTTAAGATTGAAATTATCCTGAAGGACGAAAAAGGATCGTTACAATAACCTATTGAATGCTCATCATTGAGGCCAATTGGCTGGGATTCAATCAATTTACATAGAAGCATATTCTTTGGCAAGTCCTTGTTTACAGGATCAGACAAATTGGATCATACAAATTACCTATCTGTCTAGCTTTAAGAAAAGAGTTTTCTGTCTTTATATTAAATAAGTTATAAACATTGTTAATATTTTTTCCAAAATCTTGCAAAATGTTTAAAAATTCAAAGTGACAATATACATATCTAGATTTTTAATGGTTTATATTTAATAAAAATATATCTCTTTTTATATAAAAACCTTTCTTTTCATTTAACCTCTTCAAAATGTATTAATGATAAGTTTACGAAAAACTAATAAATTAGTAACATAAAGTATTATGTACAGAATATGTATTTGTCATAGATTGAATTAGGCATTTCTAAGAATTTGAATGTGTGCCTTCGTTTAAGGCGAATTGATCTGTGTTGAGTAATGAAAAACATGACTGATGAATAACTGTATAACACTGGAAATGTGCGATGACAGGATTACTGTCGTCGAGCGTGGCTCAGTGTGCGGTTGAGAGAAATCAGTCTCTTTTACTATTGAAATTCAACCTGAACATACGTCGAGACTCGCTGCTCAATTCTAGTGATACAAATGGAAGCCAATAATGGAAACAACGATTCAGGAATCTCTGAATCCCCCAACTCTCCGATATATTTATAAAATAAAGGGAAAATTTCTACAAAAGATTTATTTTAATCAAACTGGGTTTTATTTTTATTTATTTTAATAAAATTACTAACTAGAATCAAATATTTTATAAACTAATCTGACTGGTCTTAACATACATCGAATAAGTTGCTTATATAGAGACTTATAGTCCTGCTGATTAAGAATCAAGAATCTGCCCAGAGCAGCCGAATATTCCCTAATTCTATAATTCAGAGTAAAATATTTCGCTGCTAGGGCGGTCAAACAATGCGCCAAATAAAAAATAGCATTTACCAACCCTGAAATCTAGCTATAGCCGATTTTTTCACTTTTCAACACTGAAATCTCGAGTTGCTTAGGTAAATATTTACCAAATTTTGTAGTTTAGATTTTTAAAGATATTTTTAAGGATAATTTTTCATACCTAGCAAATCTCTTTCAAATATCGTTAAAAGCCAAATCTTAAATACAAAATTTGGGGAAAGGAAGGAAACAAAATCAAAGAGTTGTGTATGAATTTGTTAAGGTATTTATTAAGTGTTCAGTAAAATTTGTAAAATGAGACACATGAAAAAAAACCCAAAAACATACATAAGTAAAAAGAAGCAGCACCAAGATTAAAATAATAATAATAAATAGCTGTCCAAAATGTAGACTGAGCCTATGGAATAGGACAACAATGGATGGGAATTTTGTGTAGGCGCAACCAAATAATAAACTCATTAAATCCATTATCCCTGCAACCATGATTTCGGATGTGAGTTTCGAATGGAATGGCATGGAATCGGGATGGTGTAGTGTTTCACCCGAAATGCATATGAAAAGGATTCAATATTTAAAGCGTATTGAATGCACCTGCCATACAGCCTATGCCGAGTGTGTGTATGTGTGTGTCAGTGTGTGTGTGTGTGTTGATTTTGTGGTGAAAACTCTCGCAGAGCCTAAAGCCAACCAATGAAGCATACCACTAATTGTTGCATCATCAGCTACCATTTAAAATAAAATGCTTTCTCTTCCCAGACAAAAACACAAACTTTAAGTTGCCCATCATTATCATCCACATTCTGGTCCAAGAGACTCAGCAGACAACGTAGACGGAGGCTTATCCTTATTAGCATTATCAGTAGAAAAATAATCAAGACAGCCAGAGAGAAAACAAATTGAATTTAAAAAGGAGGCAAAAGCCAAGCCACAGCAGCAGCATCCATCGAAAGGAATAAGGAATAACGTTTAAGAGCACAACCTTCAAACCCCAACCAACTCGCACCAGACATTGACTCCCTACCTCTAAGCTGACAAACGATTTCCACATAGAATTATTTCTTGTTCCCCACGAGCCACGCGGCTTACGATTTATTAACCTGAGAATTGAAGGCAGTGGAAATAATAATAATAATTCGATATGCAAGTTGTCGACACGACTTTGAATATACCCTGCAAGAAGTATGAAAGTGAATGATAACCTAATGATACTCGTGTTTTTTAATGCCAAGTCAAATGTCTTTGAATTTTGTGTAATAACTAACTTTGTTAAGTGAATGGATATGGCTTTAAATGGATCTTTTATATAAATTTCTGCAATGCAGTTAAAAGTTCTTTAAGTAGGTAAGGTTATTTTATACATTTTGGAGCTATAAGAAGTGTTTTTTTATAGAAAAGTCAAAAAAAAACTTTGAACAAGAAAGAAAATTGAAATTTCTTCTAGTAAACACAGAAAACAAAGGCATAAGGGAAGGGAACAAAATGAAAAGGAAAATGTCCCTAAATGTTAGTTTGTAGTTAAAGTTCATATCATGAATGGAAAACTGCAAAAAACTAAGAGATTTTGAGAAGAAAAACATCATCAACTATTATATATTTTAGAGATCATACACAAGAGATTGTAAGAAGAAAGACATCATCAACTTAAATATATCATATATTTTTTTGGAACTGTACAAAAGGTCAATTTGATAAAGCATTTTCTCCTACTCTATTCTCAGCCTGATGAAAAAGCTTTTCACTATCCCAGGGTAATTTAGGTATTCTCGTTTACCACCTAATTACAGGGTATAATAATCAAATTCTGACAATCTCACTGGCGTTTCGTTTCTCCAGCTCTATGGTTTTTTTCTTCTCTCTCAGCATTGCCTAAATTGAATGTTGAAAATAAATGGTTATTAGCCGAAAGGGAGGATAATAACCAGAAAAGCCACCCTTCTCCATTTACAAGCTGATTCAAATTGACCAGCCAAAGAAAAGGGTTGACCATTCTGGCCAAACTCTTTTTAGTTGGAATTTTTAATGTGTGCATTTTAATTTATAATGCCTCAGACCCGTAGAAAGTATTTGTGAGGACGACTTAAGAAGTTTGCACAACAGACTCAAGCACACACACACACACACAGGAGGAGAGACACTCATTACAAAGGTGCAGGTGTGTTTTCCAAGTGCTCCGTAGTTTGATCGCGACAGTGCCTAGAAATCCAAGTTTATATTAACCAGGGGAGAGACTCTGTGCCACACTACTCACCCGAGGCAGTTTTCTTGTGGCGGCGACTTGCCATAGTCAGGGCCACTAGCGTATAGGCCTTGTGACTGTTTCAACCAGTTTTCATCTTGGTGGTGCCCCCCGGGGGGGGGGGGGGGGGGGGGGGGATTTGGCGCCTTTTGTCTGCACACCACTGACTCCTTCATTGTATTGGTGCGTAAAAATCCTCTCCATTATCCAGTGCCCTCTCTGTCCTGGACACATTACCACTTGTTGCAGCGAATAAAAACAATAGAGTTGCCCCATAAAGCGCCACTGATCAGCTGTGCGACCAGTGTTGCATAACGCAGAAAGGCTTCGGGCGGTGCCCAGGGCTGCATCCGCCAGGTGGCGCTCAAGTGTCTTTCCTGCTTGGCCGTTAGATTTTAAATCCAAGCCGGCCACTATCAACGCTAAAATAAATGGACAAAATTGCAGCGTCTATGGATCAAGCACGCTGGGACTGTGCATCTAGTGACCCAGTAGGCGAGGAGGCAATTTTCGGAAAGTCCAACAGGATGTGGCGGTCACCAGTGTCATCGCCAGCTGGGCGCCCGTTGCAGGTGCCTGACAGCCAAAACAGCGCGGCTCTGGCGAAAAGTCCCACTGTGATATCGGGCATACCGATGCAGGATATACGGCGGATGATAGAGCTGCAAATTGTCATCTGCCACAAACTACTCGGTGACAAAAGCCAAGCAGCATGTAAGGTTGAGATGGCCACGCAAACTTTGCCGGTCACCGCCAACGCTCAGTACGTTGGAGCCACAGTTAGCCATGCTGACAGCCCAAAGCGGCAAAGAGAAGATGCAGTGGCGCAGAGAAATACTCCGCCAAAAAAGCAACGTAGCAGCGGGCAGACGTATGCATCCAAACTAAGAGGAGGCGCGACTCGGCCAAACACAGCGAGGAATCACATCACAGAGAATGCGATAGCACCAGTGCAAGAATCTGCAGGAAAAGATGACTCTGGCGCAGAATGGCAAATGGTAGGCGCAAAGCGCAAGCCAACTATGCGCAGAGGCAGGCCTGATGCCATAATAATTAAGGCGGATAAGGGACTTCTTATGCGGATATGCTCAGGATGGTCACCAGGCGTGAAGATGGGCGGCTAAGCTGCGTTAAAGATAGCGTTGCAAGGGCCAGAAAGACTCAGAATGGCGACCTGTTGTTGGAGTTAAAAGCTAAGGATGGAGGCAACAAGCTACAAGAGGAACTGAGCAGTGTACTGGGAACAAGCGCCAAAATTCGCACAGTCACTGATGTGACACATCTCGAGTTAAGCAAACTGGACTGCCTGGTAACAAAAGCAGATATTATTGCTGCTATAACCAGTGCAACTGGCACCGGCTCAAGCCAAATAATGGTGAAGGCGTTGAGACCCACATTCAACGAAACCCAGATGGCAATTGTTTGCTTGCCACAGAATAGTGCGGCAATTCTCCTGAAGATAAAGGACTTTGTCGTTGGCCTGTTTAAATGCCAAGTTAAACAGAGAACAGCCATACAAAGGTGTTATAAGTGCCTAAACTTTGGACACGTTGCCGCTAAATGCAACAGCAGCATAGATCGGACAAACTGGTGTTTTAAGTGTGGACAGACAGGCCATAAGTCAGCGACATGCAACGAAGCCCCAAATTGTTTTAACTTCGCAGCGATAGATCGCGACCCCAGAAACCATATTGCTGGTAGCAAAGAGTGCCCCCTGGGCAAAACAGGAGAGCAACCAACCTGTCTATAATGGTTAAGTTCATGCAGTTGAATCTTAATCATTGTGCAGCTGCGCAAAGCTTGCTCGCGCAAACGGTGAGGGAATTGGATGTAGATGTCGCTATTCTTAGTGAGCCATACAGAGTAGGGGCTAGCAGCCTGTGGGCAGCGGATATAACTGGCAAAGCGGCTATTTGGACCTGTGGCAAAAACCCACTGCTCATCCAGTCTGTGCAACGAAACAACTGTTTTGTGCGGGCAAAAATAGATGATGTATGGCTCTACAGTTGTTATTTGGCACCAAGCTTAAACATACGTGAATTTGAGGCTGTGCTCGATCAACTTTCTGCAGACGTGCGTGGAAAGACCAAAGTAGTTGTTGCCGGCGATTTTAATGCTTGGTCTGAGGAATGGGGCAGCAGCTCAACAAACGCGAAAAGCCGCACTGTACTCGAAGCATTCGCCAGCTCAGATCTGGTAGTGTTGAACACAGGCAGCGAGTTCACATTTAACAGAGCGGGCTACGGCTCTGTCATCGACGTGACCTTCACCAGCAGGCAAATTTTTAACACAGCTAAGTGGGAGCTTTGCAGCCATTATACAGCCAGCGACCATACAGCAATCATGTGCACTATTGGCGACAGTCCAGCAGCAGCTGCAGTTACACCGGACAAACCAAAAATGTACAGGGTGGACACACTTAATCCGGAAACATTTGCATCGACATTATGCTTTCCAACCATGGTAGGAGATGCTAATGATCTATCTAGGAAATTAATGGCCGCCATCACTGCAGCATGCGACAGCAGCGGCCGTACGCAGGAGCCAAAGCAGGCACAAAAGGTCTGTTTACTGGTGGAATGCTGGAATTGCTGAGGCCAGGAATAGATGCCTGAGGGCGAGGCGATGTTACCAGAGAGCCCGAGGACAAGGAAACTTCACCAGCCTGCAACAAGAATATGCTGATCGCCGCAGATTACTCAACAGGCTAATCAAGGATAGCACGCGTAAGTGCTTTTTGGATCTGTGCAACGAGGCTGAAACTGACATCTGGGTATGGCATACAAGCTAGCCATGAAAAAGCTTAAGGCGATAAAGCCAGCAGCACCGTTAGAACAACATATGGAGCATATCGTTAAAACGCTGTTCCCAAGTACGTCAACGGTATTGCCAAGAAACGACAGTCCCACGTTAAGCGAATACAGCCCGGTAACTACAGAGGAGGTGCTATTGGCAGCAGGGCACCTGCAAGACAACAAAGCCCCTGGCCCCGATGCAATTCCTAACAAAGCAATTAAGCTAGCTGCCCGCTTGCAGCCGGAAAAACTTGTGGATGTATTTTCCAAATGTCTCAAAGAGTGCACGTTTCCCGAAATTTAGAAAAAGCAGAACCTGGTGCTTATTCCGAAGCCGAACAAGCCGCTTGAAGATCCTTCTGGCTACCGACCACTCTGCATGCTTGACGCTGCGGCGAAAATGCTAGAGAAAATCATCAGCACAAGGCTGGAAGCCGCTATCTCACAGGCTGGAGACCTTTCGCCCATGCAATTTGGATTCAGAAAGGCCAAATCCACGCTGGATGCACTATCGACAGTAGTCGACATAGCGGAGAAGGCGATTGAAGGGCAACGGTGGAAAGGTGGCGGGAAAAAATACTGCCTTATAACCACACTCAACGTTAAAAACGCTTTTAATACGGCCAACTGGACAAAAATAATTGATGCACTTGGCAGATTCCAAGTACCGGAGAACCTCATATTCACCATAGAGGATTACTTCCGGAATCGCGTATTAAATTACGACACCCGAAATGGAGTACGATCCTATGAAATCAGGGGAGGCGTACCGCAGGGCTCAGTACTTGGCCCGCTCCTGTGGAACGCCATGTATGATGGCATACTGCGCATAACGCTGCTGACGATGTAGCGCTAGTGGTCGTCGCAAAACATTTACGTGAGGCGGAGGAGAAAACGGTGGTGTCCATGGGAGCAGCAAAACAGTGGCTTTCTGATGCAGGGCTGACACTAGCGGACCACAAAACAGAGGCTGTTCTTGTAAGCAGACGAAAGACGGTGGAAGTTGCCAAAATCGAACTGGAAACGTGTACCATACAATCTAGCAGATCGATAAGATACCTTGGTGTCTTACTGGACACAAGACCTTCTTTTAAGGAGCACCTGCAACATGTCAATACAAAGGCAGCAGAAACATGTAGAGCATTGAGTCGCATAATGATGAATGCAAGGGGCCCACGGCAAGCACAGAGAATGTTGCTTATGAACGTTGTCAAATCGACCATACTCTATGGTGCACCGGTATGGGCAGAAGCAATGCAGCGGAAAACGTACAGAAGAGGACTTGACTCTACATACCGTCTTGGCGCTCTGCGTGTTTGCCGTGGCTTCCGGACCATTTCTGATGACGCGGCGCTAGTCATTGCAGGGATGACACCGCTTGACATACTGGCAAAAGAGGCTCAAATGATCTTCCAGCAACGGCAGGGACAAGTATGGACCCCCACGACCAGGCGAACAATCATCAAAATGGCGAAAGAAGCCAGCGTGGCAGAATGGCAGCATCGATGGGCAGGCTCAACAAAAGGTCGGTGGACCCACAAGCTGATACCCGATATAAATGCTTGGATAAATAGGCGTCATGGCGAAGTCACCTATGAGCTTACGCAGTTCCTTAGTGGTCATGGCTGTTATAGGACATATCTGCACCGTTTTGGACACGAAACCAGTAATGAATGCACATGGTGCCAAGAAGATGTGGCGGAATCACCGGAACACATCATATTCGAGTGCCCAAGGTTCCAGGAAGAGCGATGGAATCTGGCGGTGGAAATGGGAGAGACACCCACAGTCGCCAATTTGACAAAAAACATGATGAGAACAAAACGGTCATGGTCAGCAGTGTGCAACTATGCATTCGTGACTATGAGCAAGCTGGGGCTCCTTGAGCGAGAACGTCACGCTGGAGGGGCATAACTGATGCCCGCCATTATCCCTGCGACGCAATACCGCAAGGCAGTTCCGCAGGATTCGTATGGCAGCATTTTTTCTCTCTCCTAATCTCTGTACTCTTATTTCTACTTATATAACCTATGTTATCACCTGTCCTGATTTTTTTTAAAACTTGTACTACTCACTACACTACATCTTCACTTTTTAAATAAACGAATTAAAAGAAAAAAAAAACACACACACACACACACAGGCGCAACGCTACGTAAACTTATGTGTACGCGTGCCGTGGCTTGCCTAAGCAATGAGGGAAGAAGAAGAAAATATTTTAGTAAAAAGCAGTGAATTGAAAATGCTATGCTACATCGGAGTATTATTTTTTGCTCCTGCTCTGCTCCATAGCATAGATCGTCGGAGCACAGAGCAATAGCAAGAGGAAAGAATTTGTGATCCGCTATTTCCAGTTGTAGCAATAGCACAAGCATTAAAAGCGTGATGAGAGCGGAGGAAACCAAATAAATTTTTGTGCTACTGCCACAGAGCATTTTTCCTTTTCTGTTGCTTTCGTAACAACTTCGTAGTCGCTCTCATTGTATTTTTGTAGTTGCTCTCATTGTATTTTAGATCTGTATCTAAATATTCCCGTTATATTTGCTTACATGCATATGGCTAAGTGTTTGATGGCATAGTAGTATTAACATGGCTTCGCGAAAAACCTCGTTTGATATTTTTAAATATTTTGAAGCCGATGGGTCATCATATGTGCAGTGCAAATCATGTAATCGGTTAAAGAAGGATCGTACATTTAATTTAAAAACACATATTATTAGAGTGCACAAAATAAAAATCGATTTTCAAGACAACGAGTCCTCTTGTTCAAAAAACATATCTTAACCCAGAAAAGAAACAATAAAAGTTAAAATAAACAAAAAACAGTTAATTCGTTCGTACATAGGAAATTATGAAAAAAATAATAGATCCGATTTGTGACGGTCTTTTAGAAAAGAACGGAAAAAACTTCAATGCACGGCCGATAACTGTCCTTAAAAATAGATAGCGCAACTCGTCTGAACCGTAATATTTTTGGAATAAGTTCGCAATTTTTAAATGAAAGTGAAATTATATCCCGGATATTAGGCTTGTCGGATATTAAAGGCGCTAGTGAAAGTATATCTAAAAATCTGGCCAAAGAAATTTTAGCATCTTTGGACAAGTACAATATTCGATTAAATCACATTGTTTCAATTACATCAGACAACGGAGCTAATATGATTAAAACAACAAAAATATTATCATATAGTTATATATTTGATGATGATTTTTAAGACGCATAGAAGGTGGAAAAAAAACATACACTACTACACTGAAAAAATTGATAATTTTGATACCCCAGAAGAATTGCATGTGGGTAATTTACAAATATACCGGTATGCGGCACATACTGCACAACTTTGCGCTCTTGATGTTTTAAAAAAAGGCAGAAATTAAGAACTATTTACTTCAATGTCGCAACATGACGAAATACATTCGTAAGCCATCAAATGGATCGCGTGAGGTATTTGAGTTTCGTAAACTGAAATTACCTTAATTGGATTGTCCCACAAGGTGGGGATCAACATATGAAATGATCGATCGACTGAATAAAGCTAAAGACGTTTTGAACGAAATTGAAGCAACCGAAAATAAAACGGATGATGAAAATTCTGACGGGAGCTCTATGTTGTGGGAGTTTATAGATTGCTAAACCTGTATTATGAATCCACTTCAAAAAACTATAGTAAAGTTCCAAAAAGAGCAATCGCACTATGGCAATTTGTACGCTTTGTGGCTCTCATGTAAGCTGACTACTAATCAAATTTTTACAGTTCAAAAATTGGTAAAACCATTATTGAAAGCATAGATACTCGAACGGAAAAACTTATATTGAATGTTGGATTTGACGCATGCCTAAACTCTGGTGCACGATTATTGCGGCCTGCTTTTTCTTATAACTCAAAAACGAATAGACATAGAAGAAATCTCAAACCACCGTTAGATAAAGCATGAAACAAGATGTAATAAATAATAATCAGAGGGGCGGGACTAACTTCGACCGCGTCAACTTGTTACCCTTGCAATTTTTTTTGTAACTCTTTCCTTACCTATAGCCATCAAAGTGGAAAAACGTTTAAGCTAAAAAGGCTAATGTTTGCGAAAGAACGGCCTACAATCTTAGCAGTGGAAATACCGAAGGTATTAACCAAAGTCACTTTTTTCGACCGATCATTCCTATGGGATGTATATGATATAGTCACCCGATTTGATAAAATTTGGAAGAGTCGTTTATAAGTGTAATAAATTCATTAATATTGAATTTCACGACAATAGCTCAGAAAATAAAGAAGTTATTGAGAAAAGTCATCAAAAGCTATATGATATAGTGGTCCGATGCGTCTGAATACGAAATATACAACCCATGCAGTATATACGAGCCTACAGCACTGTATCTCCAACGGTCTAGGAGGAGTTTGCGTTGATCCAGACGGACGGACGGACATGGCTATATATAGTTTATACAAGAATTTATATAGTCTATATAGTCGGAGATGCTTCCCTCTAGTCGTCGCAAACGTGTGACCAAAATTAATATACCCTTTTTGCACAAAATAAATGTAATTTTTCACATTTCGTTTTGTTCCAAGTGCATTACTATAGCCGCACTTTTAATTTTTGACCACTGTAATCACTTTTTGACGTTGTTCTCATAATATCGTTCGTGAATAATTAGCTGCGGAGATTTTAATAAATATGCCAAATAGATCGGTTCTCTCAGATTTTGAAAAAGAACAAATTCTTGCTTTCAAGGGGGAGAACTTTTCGTTTTGTGAAATCGCGAGAAAAATTGGTAGATCGGTGGACCGAAATCCAAAATAAATTCGCGTGCCCAGCGTCTTCTAGAGCGTGCTGCAAGCAACTCTTTGATTACAGCTAATGAGTTGGCTGCTGAATGTGTCCCAAAATGTATCCCGATGGACGGTTGCTCGGGCATTAAAAAAGTCTCGCACCAAAAATTAAAAGTGGCTTCCAAATTATTGCAAAGGCATAAAGAGGCGCAGGTGAAGTTCGCTAGAGACAATATGTCAACTTATTGGAAAAAGGTACAGGATTTGTTTTCTTTTAAAAAATACTAATACTAATTTTATATTTTAGATGGTCTTTGGATGGTCCGGGCTTCTCATATTATTGGAGAGATTTAAGAAAAGAACCTGTTTATTTCTCGAAGAAAAATTTCGGTGAAGAATCTCTCATGGTATTGGCTGTTTCTGTGCGTCAGGATGCTTGAAGCTTGCACTTCCAAGGACTCATATGAACTCCGGAGAGTATATGGATTTGCTAAAAACGAACCTTCTACCGTTCCTTCGCGCACAACGAGAAGATTCATTTGTTTTCCAGCAGAATCCTATGGAGAACTTGTGGGCTTTACTAGTGCGTAGAATTTATGCCCGTAACACTAAATTTAGCAATGTTAATAGCCTTAAACTGGCTATTATTAGATATAAGTAATTTGATGCCAAATCGTGTTTTTGAGCTTATTTCAGCTAAACGGTTATACTCATTATTAATAGAAGTAGGTTGTTATACATTTTTTAATACTTTGTTTTTGCTTCTAAAAGAAAAGGAAGTGCGGCTATAGTTATGGACTTAGAACAAAACGAAATGTGAAAAGTGCAAATGTTAATGTTCTGAACTTCTAGAGAGAAAGAAAGTCGACTGATTCTGAACTCTATGAACTGAGCAGAGTATGTTTTACCATTCCGCCAACACAAGTAAGAAGTATTGTTTTTGCTGAAAGAAATATGTTCACATCTTTTTGTTTTATTTATGTAGGTCACAATAGAACGAGCATTTTCATCATCGACAATCGAAATGAGTTAAACCGCGACACTTTAGAAAAAATTTTACTTGTTAAACTAAACTCATCCCATTTGGATGGTGCCATCGACAACTTTCCTTCATTTGAAGATGAAAAAAACCATGAAAATCAAAATTAAAAATTACTGCTTGTTCGAAATTGAATTTTTTATTTCTTTAATATTCTTTATTCGTATATATACTATAGTATAGATAATCTAGTGTTTTCGCTAGATTCTTCAATTTGAAATTAACGTTTTAAACGGCAGTTGGTACAGTTTTGCTATGAGAGCAACTACAAAATTACAATGAGAGCGACTACAAAAATACTACTAAAAATTTTTTTGGTTTCCTCCGCTCTCATCACGCTTTTAATGCTTGTGCTATTGGTACAACTACAAATAGCGGATCACAAATATTTTCCTCTTGCTATGGAGCAGAGCAGGAGAGCAACCGTTTTACGTTTGTGCTCTCCGCTATGCTACGTAGCCTTTTTAAATCAGACCAGTAGCGGGAGCAGAGTAATATTTTTATCCAAATTCCTGCTACATACAAATGTAGCAGCAATTGTAAACACTGGTAAAAAGAGTAATAATTTGATGGTTTTGTTTGTGAATTCAGTTGAAGGAAAAGAATTTTAAACATGTAAAAATATTATTGCCAAGGATGGCAAGGGTATATAAACTTCGGCATAGCCAAATTGGTATTTGATATTTTGATTTTGAAATCACTTTTTTCAGCGTTGGAGAAAATATCCGGCCTGAAAATCAAAACAATCCCGTTTTTCGGTTGGAAAAATAAATATAAACAATGCCTATGTTTTTAGTCAAAAACATTTTAAGTCTCATAAAAGTAAATTTTTGGTTTTAATATAATATTCAACATTAAAGGATTTTGAAGTCCATTTAATTAATAAAATGTTCAAAAATTAAGGGGTTTTCCGCTATCCATTGTGAATATAAGCAAGACATAAAAATCATAAAGACATGAACTGCTCGAAAAGTTCCGTGCTTGAGGAAGAAAAATATAAAACACAGAATAGAATTTTGCTACCCAACATGTGCTTCGGGCCTTGGAAAAACGCGCTGTGGTCGGATGGAACAAAGGTCAATTTGTTTGGATCTGTTGGCAAGGAGTTCGTAAGATTGCATAAAATCAAGGTTGGTAAAAAATGATTATTTTGGTTTTCTTTTAATTAAAAGAATCATCCACTTCTAATTACATTATAAGAGCCAAAAATAGACCAATATACTCGTCTATGCATAAATTATGCATTTTCACAATGATTTAAAAATCTGCGATTTACAATCAATTTGAGCCAAAAAAATAAAACTCACAACATAAAAATTATACTTGAGCAAAAAATCAAAACTCAAAATGTAATAATTATTCCTTGAATTTTTTTTTTTTTGCTCAGGTTTTAAAAAAAATACCCATAATGATTATAGTCCCTGCAAAAAATCGCTGCTTATGATCCAAAACACACTTTAAAAACCGTTAGGAGGCAACATTATGTTTTGGGGATGCTTTTCTTCTTCAAGTGTCGGTCTGTTATTTTGGATGAAGGATAAAATGTGCGCCATCGACAAAGTAAATATCCTTAGCAACACTATGCTTTCTTATGCCGAAGTAGAATTGCCTTGCGAAAACATGGTTCAGGGAAAATCAAGTTAATGTTTTTGGGTCGCCGTGTCAGTCTCCGGACTTAAAGTTAATAGAACACTTTTAGATATAGTAGATAGGTTGAATAGTATTCTATAAAACCAGCTACAATGCCGTCAAGGAAAATTGTTTTATGTGAAAAATCTAATGTGCGCAATAGAACGGCCTACAATCTGTTGCTGGAGCAATCGGAGCACACAGCACACGATATCTTTTTATATAACAGCTGCATAATATAGTTATAATATTTTGATCAACTTCGGTATAGTCATTAACAGATATATTACACAGATAAACGTTCAGTTTTTAAGGAACGGAGCTAAATCATATAGTTGTTATAGCAAAATTTCAACTTCGTAACTCTTACAGCCTAGGAGGAGTTTGCGTTGTGCCGAACGTATCATCGTGCTGATTGAGAATTTATATACTTCTTATGGTCGGAGATGCTTCCTTCTCTGGGTTGCACACTCGATTGATTGATTCAATGATCGTTACTATATTTATTTATTTATTAATATTTGAATTGTTTAATGACAATCGAGTTCAATATATTGTTCAGATTTAAACATACTTATAAAAATAACACTGGACTACTTATGGACCTTGACGTGCGACTCAGTTGACAGTCTCTTTAACAAGCTCTCTCTCAACTTATATAATGATCATATGCCCTGCTCTCTCTACTACTACTAGAATGTTGGGCCACTACGTGTTTGTCTCTTCTCTTCTATCACTATGGATTGCTCTCTCTCAATGCCATTTCCCACATTTATATAAATTTTTTGCAAAGGTATAAAAACTTAAGATATGTTTTCGTCTGTATATGAAACATTTGCTTGCTTTGCTCTGCTTATTTGGGGCATATTTACTAAATGACCAAAAAAAAATCAAAGAAGCTAACTTCTGCTGTGCCGTGTATACGTGTGATTTGCTGATTTGAGAAAAGACGTAGTAGGCTGTTGGCAGCGCTGCCAGTAGCGTTTGAGCAGAGCCGATTTATATTGACTCTAACTTGTGGTCTATTTATCCGATCTGATTAAAACGTCGGGATTTAATGTTTTATATTAAAAACTATTATATTAGTATCATATCATATTTTTATAGGGATATTCCAATTTCTTCACCTATTTCAACTTCCCGGCTTATACGTAGCTCAAATATCAAATTGAATCCCATCGGCTCTAGCAGCTTAACATGGCTGAGTACCATAGACACGCGCCGAAGGAGGGACAGACAGAAGGTTATGGCTATATCGACTCAGCTTCTCGTGCTGATCAAGAATATATATTTTTTTGTGGCGGAAACGTCTGCTTCTATGCGTTACAAGCATCTGACCAATTTTATAATATCCTCTGCAGCGATTAATCGATATATGTAGACAAAAGTTTATCGATACATCGAAAACATAACAACCATAAATTCTATCGATGGTTTTTCAGCTCTAGTTCACCATTAGGTGGAATAAGTGTAAGTATGAGTGCATCTTACAACACACAGCATCAAACGAAATGAGTTGATATAAAATAAATTGAATTGGCATTCCAACATGTTCGGCCTCGCACTCGAACTGACTCAACTCATTTTGAACATTGTCCATTCGAACGTGGCCTTTTTTTCTATTTAAGCACACACATGCATTGGCACACAAGTTTTCTCAGTCGTATTCGGTCAGTAAAGGAACTAAATTAATTCCTTAAAAAAATGATGAAGCATTTGGAAAAGTGGTAATTTTTTGGGACAAAGAAATTTGTCTCCTCTGTGATAAAAGCGTGAGACGATTGCAAAAATAAATAAATAAAAGTTTTATTTGAGTCCTACTAATGTTTTTTAAAATTTTACTTTACTGTACGAAATCGAAACCATATCGGATATATTTATGGTCTGAAGAGGATTGTTTGCTAAGAAATTATTTTAATACTTTTTTCTTTTATTTTCCAAAGGGAATTGTATATAATACTTCTACAAAACCAATGCGCGATATATACGCGATATATGCTAATGCTATGTAAAGTTCTGTTCTAAATGTTAATGCCTAATACTGTTACATTGTTGAATCGGTAGCACCTGATGATAATGGAACCAATAAATTATAAAAAAAAAAATTTGGCTTTAAATATTGATGAATATTGAATGGCCGCGAATGCTTGACCTAAGCTTAATTTTCCTGGATTGATCAATGTGCTATATGTGGACTTCTTGCCGGAATAAAGACAGAACTCACAACCCGACAATACAACAGGTGAATGAATTTCGAAATTGTGTGCTTTCACAAAGTAATTGTATAAGGAATGTAAGGCCAGTTTTGACAGTTTCGCTGTTGTTTTCATTTGGTCGTCGAGTTTTTTTGATTTGCAGAAATTAAGCATGCGGCCATATTCACTAAACTGATCCATTCTGGTGCATTGATACTAGAACTATGATTTTTCATAGTGATTGGGACTACATATTTTCAATTGTCAATTTCAATTTTTTCAATTGTCGAGTATGTACATATGTGCGTTGATTTTAGGCCTTTGTTGCAATTCTGGATGATCTTGTTTATTTTTTCTTTCCAATTTAGCATGATGCGTTGTTTTAAAAACCCTTTCGCAACTCCCAATTATCTGGTGTTCCAATTATAGAACTTACCATGAATTTTGGAAAATTCCTATGCGTTGATTTTAGGCAATCAGTTATCCAGCAACTCACTACTTGTACGAGAGGAGAGATGATATGCCAGATGACTGGCTACCGTCGGACGACTGTTATTCAAAACATGAGTTCGATGCAAACTGCACTTGACTATTCGCGACGCGATTGTGACGGCCTCATATGGCCCCATGGAACAAATGTTTGGTTACACCCATTTCATGATGTCCTTATTGGTTGCTGCATGGAACAGCCTTTTATCTTATTCCGTAACCAAAGCGCCTTCATTGAATTTTAGACAGGTAGCGTTTCTGAAATCGTCGAAATTGCTAGAAATCTTGAAGCAGATTTCAATAGTCTTTGGGGCATTCTAGTTGGCGTTTGCTGTCCATTTAACTCTTTCAGTTTCATTTCTATGCGTATAATTTCGGGGAATGCGGGTTTTAGGTTCCACCATCAGGTGAGGTGCTCTGCAAGCTCTCCCTACTATTCCTGGCTAAATTTTGAGCAGACTTTCAAGCTCTGTCCTAAGCTCATACATTGTAGCAGAGATCGTCGGTTTCATAATCAATTGCTGAAAAACGAACACTTGATCATGATTTTGAAAAATGTCCTTAAGTTTACCAACCTTTTCGGATTGCATGATCAATTGAACGGTGAAAATTTTTTTACTTTTGTTTTTTACTTTTTGGATGTTCAGGAAGTATAGTTTTTGTTTAATTTTTGATGTTGACTGATTGAATCCTCAGATGACTTTTAAAGATTGTAGCAAAGTTGGGCACCTTGAACCAATTGAGAAAGCACATTTGTCCCTACAACTCTACAATGGAACTGAAGCTGCTGTAATTCTATATTCCTACTACTCTTTCTTATGCAGTCTACCTGGACCAACACGATGTCGCAACTCGAAGAAATGTTGTTTGAATATTTATTCTATTGCAGTTTAAACCAAATGGGCGGGGCTAACTTCGACCATGTCAAAGTTTGTATACCCTTGCAAGTTTTTTATTATTAAGTCAAAGTATACCATACACCACGTGAAACAAATATTTAAAATTTCGAAAACCAAATGTATGTCTATTAAATTGTTTTAACATGCCTCATATACACGAGCACTCTAGCGCCGCCACTAGCCAACGGCCAATTCTGCCCTTATGGATCGCGTAGCAAAATACGTTCATACGTATAGTTTGCAGGTTTCTAGTCCGATTTCAATCGAATTTGGTAGTTTAATAGAAATAAATAAGATTTATTAGTCTGCTAAATTTGATCGCGATGGTCAAAAAATTGCAAGAGCCAATCGGTTTTTTTCTAAATTATGGAGGCGGTGACTTTAGCTTTGTTAGTTTTCGAAAAAATTAGTTTTGTTTAATTTGCGGGGGCGGAAATGGACGTGGCAAAATTTAGTAAGTAGTAGTAATTTGATGTCTCTATCTGTTATACTTTTTAAGAAAAACAGTTTTATGTAAATTCTGGGGGCATAAGGGGGCGTGGCCAAAATTTCAATTTACATAGCACACGAGTCTACATACCAAATTTGGTGGCTCTAGCTCTTATAGTCTCCGAGATCTGCGTGTTCATACAGACGGACGGACGGACGGACAGACGAACATGGCTAGATCGTTTCGGTTGTTGATCCTGATCAAGAATATATATACTTTGTAGGGTCGGAGATGCTTGCTTCTGCCTGTTACATACATTTTGGCGACTTTAATATACCATTTCACCCTATGGGTGTATGGTATAAAAACGTATCTGAAAAGTCGAATGTTTGCGAAAGAACGGCCTACAATCTTCGCATACCAAGCAACGAAGTTATGGATCAAAGTCACTGTTTTCAACCGACCGTTCCTATGGGAGCTATATGATATAGTCACCAGATCTTTATCAAATTCGGCACAGTCATTAACAGATATATTAAACTAACAAATGTTAGTAACGAAGTTATTGACGAAAGTCACTTATTTCGACCGATCGTTCCCATCGGAGCTATATCATATAGTCACCCGATATTGATCAAATTTGTCGCACAGTCGTTTATAAGTCTTATAAAATCACCAATAAATTTCACGACAATAGCTCAGAAAATAACGAAGTTATTGAGAAAAGTCACTGTTCGTGACTTTGTAGTTTGTATGGGAGCTATATGATATAGTGGTCCGATCCTGCTGAATGCGAGATATGCAACCTGTGCACTATATACAACCCTTCATGCAAAATTTCAGCTCTTAAGCTCTTACGGACGGACTGACGGACACGGCTATTTGAACTCGTCTCGAAGTGCTGATCAAGAATATATTTTTTTTATTTTTATTTTTGCTTTATTGAAAATTTGGATTTCATGTGCAATGCGTTATTTGTTATCAAATTCCTTTAAAACTGGTTGTAGTGCATTAAGTAATTATTTTACGTTCTTTTTATGACCTAATTATAAGGGACTTAAAAATTTTTCGAAAAATTTTAATCTAATAATTTTAGCTAATCTGTTTTTTTGTAGTGCAAAGCCTCATTTTTGATAGTATGCGTGCCTAGTAATGGCAAAATTAATCATATGATACACAATAATCGATTTTGTTGTTTGAATTTGCGATTAAATATAATCGATTTAGCGCATTCGACTAATTGAACCAATAATCGATTATTCGATCAAATAATCGATTCGAATTTTAGCGCGAAGTGAAATTTACAGATTTGTAACACAACCACTGGAACCACTGGCTCAAAAAAACTTTACCGACTCAATTTGATCGTCGGTTCGGAGCAATGGAACAGTCGTTTTTGTTAGCTGCATCAACTTTGCTCGAACCCCGCTTCAAAAGAATCCATTTTAAGATGCTCTTGCCTTGGCTTCAGTAATGACAAAATATACGGAAAGAAATGGCGACTATAGCCTATGCAAATAAAAGCCAAGACAGTGTTAGTGGTGACTCAGTTGGTGGTGAAGTGGAATTTATCGCGATTAATAATCGCAAGGGACAAAAAATCATATGACAAAATAATCGATTAATTTTTTTTTTTGTTGCCGTCACTATGCGTGCCCACCCCTGATCTAGTCATTCGTTTGTATGAACACGCAGATCTCGGAGACTATGAAGGCTACAGCGACCAAATTTGGTATATATACCTACTCCTGTAATACGTAAAGTGATCGAATTTATTTAAAAATTTTTCACGTCCTTTTCCGCCCACGCAATTCCAAAAAAGTGTTTTTTTAAAGACTATTAAAGCGAGATACACAATTTTTGATATGTATGTTTGTTAATAAATACGCACATTTGGTTTTTGTACAGATCTTGTCACGCCTTTTTTACGCCCCCGTAATTTGTGGAATCAAATTTGAGACGACTTACTTACTTCATTATAATTATGACTCACTAAATCACTTTTTTTACAGTGGTGTATTTTTTATACCATACACCCATAGGGTGAAATGGTATATTAAAGTCGCCAAAATGTATGTAACAGGCAGAAGGAAGCTTCTCCGACCCCATAAAGTATATATATTCTTGATCAGGATCACCAGCCAAGTCGATTTAGCCTTGTCCGTCTGTCCGTATGAACACCTGGATCTCGGAGACTATAAAAGCTAGAGCCACCAAACTTTGTATGTAAACTCGCGTAGTATGTAAAGTGATCAAGTTTATTTCAAATTTTTGCCCCCGCAATTTGAAAAAAGCGTTTATCTCAAGAACTATACTAGCTAGAGACACCATATTTGGTATATTGTAAATGCGCACATTATGTATGGGTAAAGATTTTGCCACGCCTCTTTTCGCCCCTGTAATTTGAAAAAATTCGATTATCTTTCGTATTTTCCTACCTTATGCAATTAAATTTGGCACACCTAAATTTGATACTAATATCCAGCCAAATACCAAATCAAAATCGTTTCAAACTCTTTTTCTGTAACTCAACTCATCAAATCACATTAAACCTTCCAAAAATCATTTCCATTTGGTTCCCTACCTCCTTTTACATGCATGACGCAATTGGCACGCTTACACACACAGTTTATGTAGCGTTGCGTCTGTGTGTATACGTGTGATTTGCTGATTTGAGAAAAGACGTAGTAGGCTGTTGGCAGCGCTGCCAGTAGCGTTTGAGCAGAGCCGATTTATATTGACTCTAACTTGTGGTCTATTTATCCGATCTGATTAAAACGTCGGGATTTAATGTTTTATATTAAAAACTATTATATTAGTATCATATCATATTTTTATAGGGATATTCCAATTTCTTCACCTATTTCAACTTCCCGGCTTATACGTAGCTCAAATATCAAATTGAATCCCATCGGCTCTAGCAGCTTAACATGGCTGAGTACCATAGACACGCGCCGAAGGAGGGACAGACAGAAGGTTATGGCTATATCGACTCAGCTTCTCGTGCTGATCAAGAATATATATTTTTTTGTGGCGGAAACGTCTGCTTCTATGCGTTACAAGCATCTGACCAATTTTATAATATCCTCTGCAGCGATTAATCGATATATGTAGACAAAAGTTTATCGATACATCGAAAACATAACAACCATAAATTCTATCGATGGTTTTTCAGCTCTAGTTCACCATTAGGTGGAATAAGTGTAAGTATGAGTGCATCTTACAACACACAGCATCAAACGAAATGAGTTGATATAAAATAAATTGAATTGGCATTCCAACATGTTCGGCCTCGCACTCGAACTGACTCAACTCATTTTGAACATTGTCCATTCGAACGTGGCCTTTTTTTCTATTTAAGCACACACATGCATTGGCGGACCGCACACAAGTTTTCTCAGTCGTATTCGGTCAGTAAAGGAACTAAATTAATTCCTTAAAAAAATGATGAAGCATTTGGAAAAGTGGTAATTTTTTGGGACAAAGAAATTTGTCTCCTCTGGGATAAAAGCGTGAGACGATTGCAAAAATAAATAAATAAAAGTTTTATTTGAGTCCTACTAATGTTTTTTAAAATTTTACTTTACTGTACGAAATCGAAACCATATCGGATATATTTATGGTCTGAAGAGGATTGTTTGCTAAGAAATTATTTTAATACTTTTTTCTTTTATTTTCCAAAGGGAATTGTATATAATACTTCTACAAAACCAATGCGCGATATATACGCGATATATGCTAATGCTATGTAAAGTTCTGTTCTAAATGTTAATGCCTAATACTGATACATTGTTGAATCGGTAGCACCTGATGATAATGGAACCAATAAATTATAAAAAAAAAAATTTGGCTTTAAATATTGATGAATATTGAATGGCCGCGAATGCTTGACCTAAGCTTAATTTTCCTGGATTGATCAATGTGCTATATGTGGACTTCTTGCCGGAATAAAGACAGAACTCACAACCCGACAATACAACAGGTGAATGAATTTCGAAATTGTGTGCTTTCACAAAGTAATTGTATAAGGAATGTAAGGCCAGTTTTGACAGTTTCGCTGTTGTTTTCATTTGGTCGTCGAGTTTTTTTGATTTGCAGAAATTAAGCATGCGGCCATATTCACTAACCTGATCCATTCTGGTGCATTGATACTAGAACTATGATTTTTCATAGTGATTGGGACTACATATTTTCAATTGTCAATTTCAATTTTTTCAATTGTCGAGTATGTACATATGTGCGTTGATTTTAGGCCTTTGTTGCAATTCTGGATGATCTTGTTTATTTTTTCTTTCCAATTTAGCATGATGCGTTGTTTTAAAAACCCTTTCGCAACTCCCAATTATCTGGTGTTCCAATTATAGAACTTACCATGAATTTTGGAAAATTCCTATGCGTTGATTTTAGGCAATCAGTTATCCAGCAACTCACTACTTGTACGAGAGGAGAGATGATATGCCAGATGACTGGCTACCGTCGGACGACTGTTATTCAAAACATGAGTTCGATGCAAACTGCACTTGACTATTCGCGACGCGATTGTGACGGCCTCATATGGCCCCATGGAACAAATGTTTGGTTACACCCATTTCATGATGTCCTTATTGGTTGCTGCATGGAACAGCCTTTTATCTTATTCCGTAACCAAAGCGCCTTCATTGAATTTTAGACAGGTAGCGTTTCTGAAATCGTCGAAATTGCTAGAAATCTTGAAGCAGATTTCAATAGTCTTTGGGGCATTCTAGTTGGCGTTTGCTGTCCATTTAACTCTTTCAGTTTCATTTCTATGCGTATAATTTCGGGGAATGCGGGTTTTAGGTTCCACCATCAGGTGAGGTGCTCTGCAAGCTCTCCCTACTATTCCTGGCTAAATTTTGAGCAGACTTTCAAGCTCTGTCCTAAGCTCATACATTGTAGCAGAGATCGTCGGTTTCATAATCAATTGCTGAAAAACGAACACTTGATCATGATTTTGAAAAATGTCCTTAAGTTTACCAACCTTTTCGGATTGCATGATCAATTGAACGGTGAAAATTTTTTTACTTTTGTTTTTTACTTTTTGGATGTTCAGGAAGTATAGTTTTTGTTTAATTTTTGATGTTGACTGATTGAATCCTCAGATGACTTTTAAAGATTGTAGCAAAGTTGGGCACCTTGAACCAATTGAGAAAGCACATTTGTCCCTACAACTCTACAATGGAACTGAAGCTGCTGTAATTCTATATTCCTACTACTCTTTCTTATGCAGTCTACCTGGACCAACACGATGTCGCAACTCGAAGAAATGTTGTTTGAATATTTATTCTATTGCAGTTTAAACCAAATGGGCGGGGCTAACTTCGACCATGTCAAAGTTTGTATACCCTTGCAAGTTTTTTATTATTAAGTCAAAGTATACCATACACCACGTGAAACAAATATTTAAAATTTCGAAAACCAAATGTATGTCTATTAAATTGTTTTAACATGCCTCATATACACGAGCACTCTAGCGCCGCCACTAGCCAACGGCCAATTCTGCCCTTATGGATCGCGTAGCAAAATACGTTCATACGTATAGTTTGCAGGTTTCTAGTCCGATTTCAATCGAATTTGGTAGTTTAATAGAAATAAATAAGATTTATTAGTCTGCTAAATTTGATCGCGATGGTCAAAAAATTGCAAGAGCCAATCGGTTTTTTTCTAAATTATGGAGGCGGTGACTTTAGCTTTGTTAGTTTTCGAAAAAATTAGTTTTGTTTAATTTGCGGGGGCGGAAATGGACGTGGCAAAATTTAGTAAGTAGTAGTAATTTGATGTCTCTATCTGTTATACTTTTTAAGAAAAACAGTTTTATGTAAATTCTGGGGGCATAAGGGGGCGTGGCCAAAATTTCAATTTACATAGCACACGAGTCTACATACCAAATTTGGTGGCTCTAGCTCTTATAGTCTCCGAGATCTGCGTGTTCATACAGACGGACGGACGGACGGACAGACGAACATGGCTAGATCGTTTCGGTTGTTGATCCTGATCAAGAATATATATACTTTGTAGGGTCGGAGATGCTTGCTTCTGCCTGTTACATACATTTTGGCGACTTTAATATACCATTTCACCCTATGGGTGTATGGTATAAAAACGTATCTGAAAAGTCGAATGTTTGCGAAAGAACGGCCTACAATCTTCGCATACCAAGCAACGAAGTTATGGATCAAAGTCACTGTTTTCAACCGACCGTTCCTATGGGAGCTATATGATATAGTCACCAGATCTTTATCAAATTCGGCACAGTCATTAACAGATATATTAAACTAACAAATGTTAGTTAGTAACGAAGTTATTGACGAAAGTCACTTATTTCGACCGATCGTTCCCATCGGAGCTATATCATATAGTCACCCGATATTGATCAAATTTGTCGCACAGTCGTTTATAAGTCTTATAAAATCACCAATAAATTTCACGACAATAGCTCAGAAAATAACGAAGTTATTGAGAAAAGTCACTGTTCGTGACTTTGTAGTTTGTATGGGAGCTATATGATATAGTGGTCCGATCCGGCTGAATGCGAGATATGCAACCTGTGCACTATATACAACCCTTCATGCAAAATTTCAGCTCTTAAGCTCTTACGGACGGACTGACGGACACGGCTATTTGAACTCGTCTCGAAGTGCTGATCAAGAATATATTTTTTTTATTTTTATTTTTGCTTTATTGAAAATTTGGATTTCATGTGCAATGCGTTATTTGTTATCGAATTCCTTTAAAACTGGTTGTAGTGCATTAAGTAATTATTTTACGTTCTTTTTATGACCTAATTATAAGGGACTTAAAAATTTTTCGAAAAATTTTAATCTAATAATTTTAGCTAATCTGTTTTTTTGTAGTGCAAAGCCTCATTTTTGATAGTATGCGTGCCTAGTAATGGCAAAATTAATCATATGATACACAATAATCGATTTTGTTGTTTGAATTTGCGATTAAATATAATCGATTTAGCGCATTCGACTAATTGAACCAATAATCGATTATTCGATCAAATAATCGATTCGAATTTTAGCGCGAAGTGAAATTTACAGATTTGTAACACAACCACTGGAACCACTGGCTCAAAAAAACTTTACCGACTCAATTTGATCGTCGGTTCGGAGCAATGGAACAGTCGTTTTTGTTAGCTGCATCAACTTTGCTCGAACCCCGCTTCAAAAGAATCCATTTTAAGATGCTCTTGCCTTGGCTTCAGTAATGATAAATATACGGAAAGAAATGGCGACTATAGCCTATGCAAATAAAAGCCAAGACAGTGTTAGTGGTGACTCAGTTGGTGGTGAAGTGGAATTTATCGCGATTAATAATCGCAAGGGACAAAAAATCATATGACAAAATAATCGATTAATTTTTTTTTTTGTTGCCGTCACTATGCGTGCCCACCCCTGATCTAGTCATTCGTTTGTATGAACACGCAGATCTCGGAAACTATGAAGGCTACAGCGACCAAATTTGGTATATATACCTACTCCTGTAATACGTAAAGTGATCGAATTTATTTAAAAATTTTTCACGTCCTTTTCCGCCCACTCAATTCCAAAAAAGTGTTTTTTTAAAGACTATTAAAGCGAGATACACAATTTTTGATATGTATGTTTGTTAATAAATACGCACATTTGGTTTTTGTACAGATCTTGTCACGCCTTTTTTACGCCCCCGTAATTTGTGGAATCAAATTTGAGACGACTTACTTACTTCATTATAATTATGACTCACTAAATCACTTTTTTTACAGTGGTGTATTTTTTATACCATACACCCATAGGGTGAAATGGTATATTAAAGTCGCCAAAATGTATGTAACAGGCAGAAGGAAGCTTCTCCGACCCCATAAAGTATATATATTCTTGATCAGGATCACCAGCCAAGTCGATTTAGCCTTGTCCGTCTGTCCGTATGAACACCTGGATCTCGGAGACTATAAAAGCTAGAGCCACCAAACTTTGTATGTAAACTCGCGTAGTATGTAAAGTGATCAAGTTTATTTCAAATTTTTGCCCCCGCAATTTGAAAAAAGCGTTTATCTCAAGAACTATACTAGCTAGAGACACCATATTTGGTATATTGTAAATGCGCACATTATGTATGGGTAAAGATTTTGCCACGCCTCTTTTCGCCCCTGTAATTTGAAAAAATTCGATTATCTTTCGTATTTTCCTACCTTATGCAATTAAATTTGGCACACCTAAATTTGATACTAATATCCAGCCAAATACCAAATCAAAATCGGACAAAAAACAGTCGAGTTATGCATATAAACGTTTTTTCATAAGGCCGGAGTTGGCCGTTGGCCGGTGGGGCGCTAGGGTGCTCGTATGCTTGAGTAAGCGAGATACTAAGATACGCTTGTCAAAAGCATGTGAAAATGCATTTGTTTAATAAATTTAAAATATTTGCTTTACTGGTGTATGGTATACCCAAGTCGGCGAGCCGACTTACTTCATTTTTTATAAGCTTCAACAACTTGAAACAATAATTGCTTTTCTTAGGCGTGGTTTGTGAGAGCTCTGTTTCGTTCTTGCATAAATTTGACTCATCTTTCGGACATATCATTTATGACAAGGAGATCCCGGTAGTACGTATAATTCATACGTCCAAATTCAAATATTTTGTTCCAATACGATGGATCTAGTTCAAGAAATTTTTGTGGTAGATTAACTTTCTCTAATTTTTTTTGTTTTTGCTAAAAGTCCAACAAATTAGCATATTGTCTATTATTTTTATACCATACACCCATAGGGTGAAATGGTATATTAAAGTCGCCAAAATGTATGTAACAGGCAGAAGGAAGCATCTCCGAGCCCACAAAGTATATATATTCTTGATCAGAATCACCAACCGAGTCGATCTAGCCATGTCCGTCTGTCCGTCCGTCCGTCCGTCCGTCCGTCTGTCCGTATGAACACCTAGATCTCGGAGACTGTAAGAGCTAGAGCCACCAAATTTGGTATGTAGACTCGTGTAGTATGTAGAGTGATCAAGTTTATTTCAAATTTTTGCCACGCCCCTTTCCGCCCCCGCAATTAAAAAAAACGCGTTTATCTCAAAAACTATTCCAGATAGAGACACCATATTTGGTATGTATATTCGCTTAGTAAGTGCACACATTTTGTATTGTATGTATAATTGTATGTATAAAAATTTTGCCACGCCCTTTTCCGCCCCCGTAATTTGAAAAACTTGATTATATTCCGTATTTTTTTACCTTATGCAATCAAATTTGGCACACTTAAATTAAATTAATATCTAGCCAAATACCAAATTTGATCAAAATCGGACAAAAAACAGTCGAGTAATGCATATAAACGTTTTTCCATAAGGCCGGAGTTGGCCGTTGGCTGGTGGGGGCGCTAGGGTGCTCGTATGATTGAGTGAGCGAGATACTAAGATATGCTTGTAAGAAGCATGTGAAAATGCATTTGTTTAATAAAGTTTAAATATTTGCTTTACTGGTGTATGGTATACCTAAGTCGGCGAGACGACTTACGTACTTCATTTAGCTTAACATTTGGTTCGTTTGACTGAGGATTGCTAACCATTGTAATTGTTCCATCGCAGAAGACATTTGAATCAAAGGACGCCAGATCTATTATCTCTTCGGCAAGGTACCATGAATGATCTCACTTTTTATACCCCTGCAGAGGGTATTATAAAATTTGTCACATGTTTGTAACGCACAGAAGCAGACGTTTCCGACCCCATATATTATATTCTATATAATGTATATATTCTCGATCAACATGAGAAGCTGAGTTGATATAGCCATGCCCGTCTGTTCGTCCATGCATATGCGTTTTACTCAGCCATCTTAAGAGCTAGCGGGCTGAAATTTTTTTTGTGCTATATTATTATCTGGAGCAGATAAAGTATGAAAATTGTCATGATCGGACCACTATATCATATAGTTCTAGAAGAAACATAGGTTAAGAAATGTACTAATATGATTGTTTTTTATATAAAACATCAGATCAATAGAACATAGAGAGAAATTACAGGCAATATACATATATATCGGCCCTGCCAGCAGCCTACTACGTCATTGCTCGAATCATCAAAACACACGCATACACACACAGACGCAACGCTACATAATTTATACATACAGTATGTCCATTAATTGTTTGCAAAATGAAAAAAGGCACACAATTTGAAGTTTAACTTAATTATTTATTATAAAAAGCACTAATTTTCATGTTTGGCCCTTTATAATATTTTTTTTCAGTCTATTCTTAAGTAAATAGTAAACAAAAAAAGTGAAAAAAGAAACAAAAACATAAACAATTCATAGAAACAAAAAAAAAACAGCATATAAGATGTGTCTATTAATTGTTTGCAAAATGCAAACATTACATTTTACAAGTAAATTTCTCGAAGATGAAGCTAATATTTGGCTAATATTTTGTATGCCCTCCATTAGCATCCAAAGGCTTGTTGACATTAGACATTCCGAAGCTTAAACGTTTCTCAATATTAGCAGCTGAGAGCAACGGCTTCTTCCTTGCTACGTGTGATGAATATTTGTGGATATTTAGCACTTTTCTAACAGTCTCAGGGCACACGGATTTGTTGAGATTGATTTTAATGTCATTCACCAATTCCCTGAGGGTTGTTTGCGGTTTGTTCTCAATTGTTTTTAGGATTCTTGAACAATCCCGTCGAGAAAGCTTTTTTGGCCTGCCTGTGGAGGTCTGCAGATCCAGCCTATTCTCCTGTTCCGCACGTTTTATAATGTTATACACTGTTCTCACTTTGACCTGGAACATTTCAGCCAACTCTTTTGCTGTCTTTCCTTTATTGTAATGGAAATAAACCAATTGTATTAAATTGTTGTCGGTTCTTTTACCAGGCATTGCGTAAATTTGATTTGGACAATAAAGTGCACCGAACTCAACAAAATTTTGGAAGGAATGTGACTGCAAAGAAGACTTAAGAAAAGCACGCAACGAAAAATTTTTGTATTTGATGTCCCGTTACTTTATCTTTCGTCTTCTTTCAATCAGTGTTTGCATTTTGCAAAGAATTAATAGACAGAGTCAAAAATGCCGTTTCTTAGTTTTCTTCATTTCTTTTACCGTTTTCTTGAAATTTTGTTTCTTTTTTTTTGTCATACCTAAAGCTGAATTTCGCTTAAATAATAGTTAATAAAAAAAAAACTCCCAAATTATGCCTTTCATTAAATTTTCCATGTTTAACTTGAATTTGTGTGCCTTTTTTCATTTTGCAAACAATTAATGGACATACTGTATGTATGTGTATGCGTGCCAATCACAGCATGCTTGTAAAAGGGAATGGGGAAGAAGAAGAACAAGAAATGGAAATGATATTTGGAAGGTTTTGTCTGTGCACTGCTGCATTGAGTTACCGAAAAAAGTTTGGAACATGTAAAAATATTATTATAGGTTCCTAGTCAAAATTGTATTTATATTGGAAAAGAATGGGGCCCTTTGAGACGAATGAAGTACAAAAGAATGTTCTTGAGAAAAAGAAGTTAAATCAGTGGTCGCCACGGCCCATTCCCCGGACTAGGGCCTAGCTCTGCCGCAGCGTTGCCGTCTCACATACACTGTAAATGCTCGTGCACTTCGGAAACAATTCGACTCGTGCTTAACAGAAAAAAAAATGATTGTCCACATGTCAAAAGTACACTAAAAAAATGTTTGTTGACAATTGAAAAAATTTATTTTTTCTTTATTGTAAATTTTTATTTAATGTGCAATGCGTTATTTGCTATCAAGTTCCTTTAGATTCCTTCTTTATAATCTAATTATAGCGCACTTCACATTTTTTCGAAACATTTTCATCTAATTATTTTAGTTAAGCAGTTTTTTTTAGTGTAAAGCAAGAAAACGTTTCGTACTTCGTATTTGTTGTCACACACACAAATGAAAAGTCTCATTTTTGGTTGTATGCGTGCCTACCCCTGAGTTAAATGTACCCTGCAGTACGAGTCTGCGGAGACTCCCCGTCGAGTTTACGGGGACATGTCCGCTGTCTTGGAGGACATAGCGGCGACACGTTCATTTGAGTTGCGGCGACATTTAATATTAGATGGCCTAGCAATAAGGACAATCGGGACAACTGAGCGACAAAGTCGACGGTATGTCCGGGGGTGGTTTTTCGTAAATGTTTTGAGGGACATTTGCAAAGAAATTTCCTCTGAACTTCGACGGTACGTCGCAGGTCTTCTTTGCGTTCGTGTCAGAGGACGTTCCATCGACATTTTCTTTGAATGTCGACCGTTGATCGACGGATCTTCTTTGCATGCGCGTCAGAGGACGTTCCATCGACAATTGCGTTGAATGTCGACCGTTGGTCGGTGGGACTTCTTTTCATGCGCTTCAGAGTACGTTCGATCGACAATTGCATTGCATGTCGATAGTGTTGTCCATACAAAAATAAAATACAAAATTTTCTTTTAATTAATTTATTTATTTACTAAATTTTTTATTTCACAGCAATATTTGAAAAATGTAATTTTAATAAATTACATATAATTATTATATTCACTTATTATTAATTTTTAACTAATTTAATTTAATTATAATAAGCTGTTGATCCAGACAGACAGGCAGACAGACGGACAGACGGATTTGAACTCGTCTTGTCATGCTGATCAAGAATATATATACTTTATATCAGGACCGAAAATAATTATTATTTTCCAAAAAATTTCCAAAAAATCATCTATGTAATAATTGTTACAAAAACCCTCAATCTTAATTCTTATTTTTGATTTTTAAAATAAAACTCAAGAATAACTTTTATTTTTGATTTTTATTTTTTCCCTCAACCCATAAATGTTATTTTTGAAAAAAAATAAAATAAAAATCATTAGTGGTTTATATAAAAAAAAAAAATTATAAATATCATTTAATGATTTTTATTCTTTTCTCAAATATTTTTTTTGCAAAAATACACATCCAATCTGAAAAAAATTTTAAAATTTCCAATTCTAACTTCAATCGTTTGATAATAAAACTATGGAAAATGCTTAAAACGAGCACAATACAAACTTCGGCACGGCCGAAGTAAGCCCAATAATTAATAACGGTTCTAATAGTGCCCAGCTTGAATGTGACAAAATTGACCGAAGTTGTTTGCTGCATTTATTAATTGAAACACAACTGTAACATGTTTACTCAAATCTCTTGGTTTGTTCTCAAGCTAAAAACGGTAAGCATTTGGAATTGGAAATTTTAAAATTTTTTTCAGATTGGATGTGTATTTTTGCAAAAAAAACTATTAATAATTCAAATTGTGTCAGCAATGATTTTTATTTTTGAGAAATTATAAAATTGGTCAGATGTTTGTAACGCACAGAAGGAGACGTTTCCGACCCCATGAAGTATATATATTCTTGATCAGCATGAGAAGCTGAGTTGATATAGCCATGTCCGTCTGTCCGTCCGTCTGTGCGTATGCGTTTTACTCAGCCGTCTTAAGAGCTATCGGGCTGAAATTTGTTTTCGGGGTTTTTTATTACCCGGGAAAAATAAAGTATGAAAACCATCAGGATCGGACCACTATATCATATAGCTCTAGAAGAACTAGAAGAAACATTTTCATAAAAATTGGAGTATGCTATGAAATTTACATAAGTGATAATATTGGATATAAAACCCCAGATCCCAAAATTTGAATGTGATCGGATAAATATAACACAAGTTACAGTCAATATAATAATCGGCTCTGCTCCCAGCTCTGCCGGTAGCGCTGCTTGCTGTCTACTACGTCTTTCGTCATCAACAGAGTACATGCATACACACACAGACGCAACGCTACATAAACTGTATGTGTATGCGTGCGTTGCTTTGCTTTGGGAATGACGGAAGAACAAATTGTCAAATAGAGAGTCAAATTGTTTTGTTTGTATATTGATGAATTGAGTTGCAGAAAACAAACATGTAAAATTATTATTACCTAGGACTGTAAGGGTATATAAACTTCGGCATAGCCGATGTTAGCTTCTTTGATATTTTTCTATATAAATTACAAATGATTTTTTTGTTTTTTTTTTTCAAAAATAACAGTTATGGGTTGAGGGAAAAAATAAAAATTTATTTTATCTTATAACAGTTACGGTCCCTGCTTTATATGGTCGGAGATGCCTCCTTCTATGCGTTGCACACTTCTGACCAAAATTAATATACCCTTTTTGCAAGGGTATACCAATAAACATAAACAATAAATAATGTATCTTCTAATGCCTTCGTACGTCGATTCTTCATTTTGTTGACTGTATTTTTGGCATCGCAGCCGATGGCATTTCGGAGCACCTTCTCCGCCGGCTGTCCTCCTTCAGACATCTGAATGGCTTCTGAAAGGACAAATATATATTTATAGAGATATATAAAAATTAAAATACGAAAAATTGTATTTTTACCTAGTAAGCAGCTTAACACCTGGGGATAAGCTCTAAGGCTTAGCTTCCCATTTTTCCCATCTACGTTGTGCGATTCAAGCAGGTCATCTGAGAAAACCTTTCGTATGGTTTTCGTGATGGCCGCTTGGGTCAGCAAGGTGTTCATTCGTTTGATCTGCAAACAAAGAAGAAAATAAAATTAATACAAAATATTATTATATGTTAATATATGTGGCTTCTAAGTTATTAGAAATACCTTTAGGGAATCCGTGAATAACACTACTTCTGAATAGAAATTGATTGATATTTACACGGATTCGCTAAAGGTATTTCTAATAACTTAGAGAGGCTAAAAAGAATACATATGTATGTACATAAAATTCTTTAGAGTCCGGCGTTATCTTATGCTCCATCTTTACTAAGTCCTCCACAGACTCCAAGGGGAATAAAGCGGAGTTGTCGTCTGGCTTGTCGCTCACCATCCGCATTAACTGCTTTGTTAAGGCAGCTTGTGTCGCCAAAGCATCATTGAGATGGCTCCTCATCTCATCCATTTTTTTTTCCCAATATTGGCCTCCATGGATGGAGCAAACTTCATCCTTTTTAGCAGATCGGCGTTGCCTAAAAACAATTTGAAATGAAATTTTAGAACTTGAATATTTGGGTATTTCATTGAAATACTTACTCGGTTGACCAACGATGCTTTCTGAAATATATTCAAAGAAAATGCATTAGAATAATTTTTAGAAAGTCATTGTAATGCTTACTCGATGCTGGGGCGCAAGCGCATAACTTTCGGGGGTGTTCCTTGTCCAGCCATTCTACTTAAAAGGAAAAAAATTTATTAATTTCTATTTCCACAGTGAATAATGAAACACACAAGGAATTTTTTTTTTGTAGGTATTCGAACCATGGTAAGTGAATCTTCAAAAGATGCCTAATGCGCCGTCGCATTACGAAATCGGAAACTCTAAACATTTCTACAGATTGAGCCATTTCTAATTCTGCTAAATAAATTCCTACACTACATGCAACTATGGGCTCGTTATAAAAGCTACTAATCTTAAGAAATCTCCTACCTAAAATATATATTTCTCCTAACTCTTACTCATATGAAACTATCTGAATTGGGATGCTTTCTCCAACATAACAAAAATTATCTGGCTTTCTATTGGTAAGAGTGCATCCCTTTATTTTGAGCACATTTCTAACGAATTCTGTTTTTTCCTCCCTCCCTACATCGAAACTATCTTCTACAATTTTCCTATATAAGTACTTGTTGTAAAATTTGTGTAGGCTTTCGGACAAATCTTTTCAGAGTTTGCAAATAATTTTCAAACGAATAAGAAGACCCTAAAATCGGATCTCCGATTTGATTCACAGTCTCTTATTATTGAATATCCGGCAAAAACGAGCATGAATATAAAGGAACCCTAGAGACGAATACTTTTGTGACTGACTGTAAATGAAAGCAAAAGCAAAAAAAATGTATGCCACGTGCAACATAAAAAATTAAAATTTGTCACTTCTATTTTCAAAATTTATTTTAAAAAAACTTTATTTGATTTATTTTGAAATGCAAACTTACCTTTATATATTTTGAATAATTTGAATATTTTCACTGTAATTTTTCACAAGTTTCTAACTCCTCACTTTTGTGACAACTATCTTGTACGCAATTCTAAATCAAATGGAAAGAGAAACGAAAATAACAAAGCGACGCGTGCCGAAATGGTAAATAAAAACAACAATGCAATGTTCCGCTTTAACTTTGTTCTTTTTGTCTTCCTTTTGGTCGCGTGCCGAAAACACAGAGTATGCTTGGCCATAACCGACGATGCATGTAAAATTATGTGAAATTTACATATGTTTCACATCAAAAGAACATGCTTATTTAATTATCAATTTATAAGTAACAAGTTATTGACAAATTATGTATATATAAAAATAATAATAATGTTCAAATTTTTTCCTCATCCATTAGTAACAAGGGTATGGAAAAGCCGTCATGAAAATAAATATTATTTGATGCTGCATTTTTCCTATTCTTGCTTTTTTTTGTGTCAATTTTTTTCAAGAAATTGTGTTTGCTCAATTCTTTTCGGTAGCCGAAGTGTTTCGACGACTACATTGGATAGTTCGGGCACCGTCGGCAGGTCTCTGCTTGTCGACGCCGGCAGAATTTAATTCGTCGGTATAGTCGACGATGCGGCGCACTGTGGGCGATTTCGACGATCTAGCGTAACTAAATTAACATTTGCAATGTCTTAAAAGTTCCAAAATGATACTTCCTGCCAATTACTGAAACCTTGGTTAGTATATCGGCGATAATTTGAATGCTTTATTCGATATATTTGATCAGCTGTAAGATCACAAACGAGCAGTATGTTGAAACAGCTGTTTGCAAAACACTTTGGCGCGCTTTTTGCACTTGATGCTTTGGTCTGAACAAAAGTCAGAAATTGATAGTATTATATATTTTTTTGCAGTTATTGACAATTTAAGGTATGTATTTTACTAAAAAAAATGTTTTGTGACCTGTGCATTTGTGTTCTTGTACTTATATGTGGTAGAAATTAACCATCATGGTAATTGAAACTTAGTGTGGGCCTCTTCGGGTCGGATCCAAATTGTATTCTAGTGTTAATATGTTTCGTCCTCATTTTGAATTAAGCAGCCTTTGCTGCTCCAAAAAGCTCCTGCTCATAATATTTGACTTTTTAGGCACCATGTCGGTACGCAAACTTATTCTGTTTGATGTATGGCACAAAGAAACCAAACCTTCGCAGAAAGTTACCGCAGTCAACAACTTTGTTTTTTCAAATATAGTAGATAGGTCCAAACTTACAGAAGACCAGTACAACGCTTCATTAAATATGTTAAAAAATTTTTGCAAAAAAGTGGTAAAAAAATGGCGAGAATGTTATAGAGGCTATGAGCGATTTGAACAGAAAATCAAACTTTGGTTAGAAGAAGAGATAACATATTCACAAGAATCCGGTGGTAAACGGTGTGGACGAAAACCCAAAAACGTGTCTGATTGCCATGCAAAACGTCAATGCACCAAAGTATCTGGATTGGTTAAGGAAAATACATGCGAGGAACTGCTGACAGCTACACGGGTAAGCTTGTACAAAACCGGACAGAGAAGTGCATCTCAAGTAGTTTCAATGGTAGGCGCAGATCCGGAAGTTGCAAAACAGATGAACAAAAATCCTCAACCTGATCAAATTATTAAAAAATACACTCCAGACGAAGCATTAGCCCTGTATATTGATGGCGACTTCACAAAAAATACATATAAACTAATGCAAGCTGGTGCAAAATCAAGAAATGCTAACATTTATCCAACATATGATGTATTACGCTCCGCTAAAAGAAGATGTTATCCAGATGAAATAATAGTCAGCGAATGCTGTGCTGAAATTTCGTTACAAGAAATGTTGGATCACACAGTAACAAGAATTGTTGAAGCACACCCAGAGGTTTTTAGTTCTGTGTTCGTTAAGGCTGATGAATATAAGGATGTATCAGTATTTTATAAGTGGGGATGCGATGGAAGCTCGGGACATTCAACATATCGGCAAAGCTTTTTGGATTCTGAGCTCAAAATGGTTGATGGAAATTTTTTTGCCATTTGTATTGTGCCTTTACAAATGCAATTCGAGAGCAGGATACTATGGAAAAATCCACGGCCATCATCAACCCGATATTGCAGACCCCTAAAAATTATGTTTGCAAAAGAATCTGTGGAATTAATTCGAGACGAAATCGAAAATATTAAATTACAAATTTCAAACATTAAGCCTACTAGTCTTTGTATGTTTAGAGCTCAACATAAATTGCAATTGACCATGATTGACGGCAAAGTCCTTAGCGTGATTACAGACGCATCAACCCAAACTTGCGGAATTTGTAAAGTTTCACCGAAAAATATGAACAATTTGAGTTTTATTTTGGAATTGCCAATAAATGAAAACTTCCTTGACTACGGACTATCGACATTACATGCCTGGATTCGCTGTTTTGAATGCATTCTACACATAGGATATCGACTCCCAATAAAGAAGTGGAAGGTTAGCGGACTAGACAAAAGCATCGTAAATCAAAGGAAAAGCGAAATTCAAAATAAATTTATGAAGGAGATGGCTTTATTGGTGGATATTCCAACGCAGGGAACAGGAAATACAAATAGCGGTAATACCGCTAGAAGATTTTTCGAGTACCACGATCTTTCTGCTCAAATAACTGGAGTTAATGGAATCCTTATAAAAAATCTTGGAATCATTTTACGTGTACCTCTTCCAATTGGTATGATGTCGGAAGAAGCCTTGGAAGCAAGAAATAAAGATTTTAGAAACTTTCGACTGAAGCATACACGCAAAAACTCAAGAACAAATTCAATGCAGGACCTAATGAACACGTTATTAATATCCTCGGATCCTTTAATAAGTAGTTTACGTAGAAGCTCAACACAATTCATAAAAAAATATACGATTTTAGATAAGAAGGTAAAAGCTCTTCTTTTAGAAAAAATTTAAGAAACAGACTCCAGCTCTGATTCCGATTAATTAAATATTAATTTTATGTACAAAATATATCAAATATATACAATGTTATTCAGTTGGATTTGTTAATTTAATATTAAATATCAATAATTTAAATAGTTTCATTAAAAAAACACCAATATTCTAACACATATCAATTAAGTTACGCTAGATCAGCCAAATCGCCCACTGTGCGGCGACTTTGTCGACCGGGGACATTTGGTACTGGAGGGAATGTACCAGTTAGCCACGAGCCCCTTCATACGAGGTTCTCAGTAAGAATCATTTTTTAAACGTAATAAACTGATGGACACTGGAATTCAGAAGCCCTGTAAGCTACTGGAATTTTAGACATTGTTGTCAAAAGTAAAGAAATATTGTGTAGCAGCCTTTCAGTACCAAATGTCGCCGGGGACAAAATCGCCACATATTCCAAACCATGATGAAATAAGTATAAGGTGGTCCCATCGGCAGCAGCGCTGCTCACGACGAGGTCTTATTTCAGTTGTCGTTCGACTTCGTGGTCAGTTATCAGTTGTCGGTTTACTTTTTTTTCATGCATAGGACCGTACGATTTGCCGACGGGACCATGATGGACGCGACCACCTTGTACTTATTTCATCATGCGTCAGTGCATTGTTGTTATTGTTTTTTCCAACTTCTGCGCACGTCGCTTTGTACTTTTCGTTTCTTTGTTCATTCGCGATTGAATTTCGTAGGGGCAGGAACTGTTGAATTTTTTCAAATTCAGTATACAGTAATAAAGGTACATAAGTGTTATTAAAATATTATGAAGTTTTCATTCCCTAATCAATTTTGTTCTTTTCAGAATCCATCCAAAATTACATTCCGGGTGACCCAACGTGCTAAGAAATTGTTTGGCACAAGCCAAAGACACGTAAATAAAGCGAAACTATCAAAAACGTAAGAAAATGTAAATATAAATATTTAAATTTAATTTAATATGTTAAAAAATAGAAATATAGAAATTAAAATAAATATGCTATTAAATAAAAACTATTGCATTTTAAAAAACCAAATCAAACCAAGTTTTTATTTATTTTTGGGAAAATGGGGGATATTCCATCGACAATGTCGCCGCAATGTCGATTGTAAATCCGAGCTATAATTTCGCTGGGACATTGCGTCGACATGTCGCCGCTAATTCTATTGAAAAATCAACCACTATTTTGCTCGGACATTCCGGCGAAATGTCGCCGCAAATTCCGTTGAACGCACGAGCAATGTTTTTGCTCGATTTTTCGGCGAAATGTCGCCACAAGTTCCGTTGAACATACGAGCGACTTGGTTCTTCGTCTTCAGCGGAATTTCCGGCGACATGTCGCCGAAAATTCGAGAGAATGTCCGAGGCGCTAGGATACACAATGCTAAATGTCGCCGCAAATTAGTCCCCTGAAATTCCGAGGCGACATCTGACAAATCGCCTCGGATTTTCAGAGGAATTTGCGGCGACCGGTACTGAAGGGAGAGAGCAGAGCAGTAAAAAATGTTCTGTTCGTATATATGTAAAATAAACAAAAGGCCTGAGCCCCAGACGTTTAGGGGCTCCTTCAATCGACTATAATTGTATATCTTTAGATTTCCCTAACAAAGCTATACTTTGGCAAGTCTGTGGTCTTTTTCCATAATTAATGGTTTTGACATTTTTCTTAATGATATTTATCTGAGGTTAATATTATATTTAAAGTAGTTTATTGTTCATGATATTAACCGACGTTTTAAAATTGAGGTGTAATACATACATATGCATGTGTTTCTTTAAAGTGATTGATGGGCTGTCCACTCAGTATATGTTGGTTGGAATTCAAGGTACAAAAAGTTATCAAATTTTAATGAGAAAGAATTCTAATTTTCTTTCAAAAACATTCAGAGATATAATCAAGGCTAATCATTGTTTTTATTATGGGTGGAATCAAAGTCGAGTTTCATATTCAGTCTCCCAAATACCTCTACAATTCTCGCTAATAAAAACGTTAGCCTTCAAACTATGTCGAATTAAAACTTAATTGAATTTATGATGCTCATTTTAAGATAAACTTTTTTATTTTTGTCATGTTTCAATGTCTTACCATTTTTTCTAATTTAAGGATTAAAAGCCTTTAAATTATGAGTGGCGCAAAAGAAATCACCCTATTGGAAGATGCTCTCATTTTTGCAAATGGCCGCCAATGTCAAATCTGTTTTGACATTTGTGGGCTAGACAGATACTGAATACAAGTGAATAAGCCATGGAGCGATACACTCTCCAAGAACGCGGAATAATTGTGAAGGAAGCGTTTCCGGATCGCTTATGGGGTTTTTTGAACTTCTTTTTATGGGGTTTTTTGAAGTCCCGTGTTTACATCAACAAGCCTGAGACCTTGGAAGCCCTCAAGGATAAAATCCTACACGAATGCCAGAATTTATCGCAGATTTAGATTTCTCATGCCTCGACCCGAAAAATTTTTCTTGATATCGTAGCGGATGGTCTTCTCGAAAATTCTCTACCAGCTCTTGTCAAGTTGAAAAACTTTGCCTCAAAATGACCTACTTTAGTAGAAGCGACTCAAAACTGTGACGATGGTAGAGATTTACACGAAGAGAACTCCGACACTGAACTGCCTGCAGATCAAGATAAAATGAAGGAATCAGATCCATCTCTATGCTCAAATGTTACTAAAACTTGTAAGACATGCAAAAATTGTGCGGGTTTTTGGTATTTTTTTTTTTACAACGCTTCTTACTTCATGAAAAAAACTTACAAACAGCTGTTTCTTGCATATACATTTTTTTGACACTTTTTTGTACGCAAGTAGCTTGTGAAAGATCATTTTCCAAGTTAAAATATGTCAAAAATATATTGAGAAGCTGTTTGACGCAAAAGCATTTGGAAACTTTCTTGCTAATGGCAGTTGAAAAAAACTTGAATCAAATTGAAGATGAACGAACTATTAACGCCTTATCCTTAGAGAGCAATTTACTTGAAAAACGTTTGACTGATTGATGAGTGTTAAAATCTAGTAAAATTACGTCTTACGTAAAAGCGCATTGTTGAAAAACGATAGACAAATTAAAATGTGGGGTGTGACACCCCCCCAAGTTTTTAAAGTCGGCAATTTGTTTAAAACTAATCGGCTAATCAACAACTTTTGATTCTCAAAATCGAAAAATATATTTTTATTTTATAATTGTCGACATGCATTCGGTAATCAGAATATTGTGTGATTGATTAACCCAATTACGTTTATTAATTTATTTGTAGATTCAAAGTTATAACGGTTTTTAATTTGCATTTGGATATAATTGTATAATAATTAAGTGCTCTTGTAACATTTGAATTCGATTTGAAAAATCGGCGCATACAGTGTCTGCGCATGTTCATATCGATAATTCGTGAGATATCGAATTTTCGACATTCGATAATAATCGTTACGATCAATATTATTGGAGTAATCTATTTTATTTTATTTTCGGTGGAGAAAAAATCCTTTAGTGTATTGTCGGAGCCACACAGCAATAATCGAGTGATATAATTTATTCTGATGATAGTATTTCGAAGGTAAGTTCTAAGTCCCGCAATCGCAAATATTACCATGCTTCATGAATCCTAACCTCAATGTTTACGAGTAAACAATCAAAACAAAATGTTCCGGAACTTGCTCAAGATTTCCTAATCCAATTATCCAAGAATTGTTTAAATTGACAGTTCAAAACGTTATGCTTATTTGTAGGTTCAAGGGAAATGTCTAAGCCGTTACGAAAAGAATTAAATTGGAATGTGAAGAATGTGAGGGTCAATTTGACGATGATTATAGAACTAGACACGAAGCATCAAAACATCATGGTAAACGTGTTAAAGTCAAACATGTTGGAGCTCCGTTGAATCCATTTGAAGCATCAAAAAGGAAACCTCCAGTTTCATCTTTTGTGCCGTCAACATCAGCTTCTTGTGAACGATCATTTAGTAAATTGAAATTGGTTTTCAATCATTTGCGAACAACGATGGGAGATGATCGGTTGAATGCATTGATGCTACTTTATTCTTCAAACGATAAGGTAGACGACATAAACATTCACGAACTCGTAGAAAAATGGTCGTTATTGAAACACCGCAGAGTGAAAATTTAAATACAATTGATCAACGAATAAAAGGAACTTAGAAATATTTGTCGTCCATTTCTGCGCAATGTTAGTTTTAGTTACACATTCGTGTACGTACCAAATGCTGTAATTATAATTTTTGCCAAATTATCTTCAAAGAATAAATTCCTTATACACTGACCTTGTTTTATCGAAGTAAATTTATTTCTACCGCAAATCTACATGCTGTTGGCAAATACACGAGGTAAGTCGGCAATTCAATGAGAATCACCCCCCCATTATCGACAACCTCGCTACGCCCCTGTCAACACATGCTAATTAATCGCATGCCCATTGGCCGACCCTATTTTATCATCACATACAATGCCCATTGGTCAATCCCACTCAATCGTCACATGCCCATTTGTCGCATGATCGCCTATCCCAAGTTAGAGTCCGATCGCTAGGATAAACAACAAGTCTGCACCCCACTTTCCCAGGCCCTTGAAGAATGGTGTGGTGTTCGGTGCATACCCATAATCACGCCCCAAATTTCGGCAATAAACAAAGATGGTCTTGCACACTTGTGTAAACAAAGAATGGTCCCACGCACTTAGTGGACTATTGGACTCAGCCAACGCCGCCGCCTACGACGACGTCAAGTACCCAAGCCTTCATCCCACATAATCGATTCATAGCAAATCAGTCTTGAGCCTAAGTTCAAATCATCCAGTAACTTCGCTTTAGCTCCGCGAAATTCACTAACAGTCAGAATCTTTTAGTAAACTTTAATTATACTGTAAATGTAATCAAGTGACTTTAAATAAAACTTAATTTTTTTATATCGTGAGTGAAGGAAGTGTTTAATTTATAGTATACGGGGCCCTTCGACTTGTATGCCCGGTATGCCCTTAGGGTCCCAGTCCAGGCCTGGCTGCAAGTTAGCTTCTTTGATATATTTTTAATATTATAGCCGAAGTTCCCGCATCAGTATTTGGATATTTGAAACAACTTTTTATATGGTTCAGATCATGGAGAGGAGCTTCAATAGCGTTTAAACCCTTAAACCATGCTTTAATATACAATTTGACTAATTGTAAGAAAATTTCTTACTGGAATATATATTTATCTTCTGACATCCAGCGTGCATGCCTAGTTGGTCCAGGTATATGAAAAGAATACTGCTCAACACCAAGAAATATTGAAGGTAGCTAAAGTAATACCTTATGATCTTCACGGCTCTGCCATTTCTTTAGTGCACCAAGATCCAATTTCGTGAAGTCATGGAGTTCAGCTTCACAAATTCTGACATGAATTGTTTTATCTGGAGTGCCACTTTAAGAATTTTTCTTCCACAGATTTGGCCATGATTGTAAAAATCTTTTAAATAACAGCATTTGCTGCAGATGTCGAGGACAGCTTCAGTTCAAATAGGCTTCGCAGGTTAATTGGACTGCGTCTGAACTTTTTTTTCAATAGATCTGCTGCTCCTGAGTAAATGCCTGAATTTGCAGCCGTAGTGTCATAGGACAAGCCATTGACTTAATCAACTTGCTCAAATTAACTAACCTTTCAGAAACTGTTTCAGCAACAGTTTTGCCAATTGAAGATTACACTTTCGGTGCACCTAGGAACTTTGAAGGACCATTGTAGCTAACGAGCACTGGAATGCGTTCAAAATACCCCACTGTAAAAAAAAAACGGTCTAGTCAGTCAAAATAATAAAAATTTAAGTCAAACCATTAACTAAAAAAACATTTGTTTTAATTCTTCTTTTCTTTTTTTGAAATAACATCAATAACAATATACTTATATTTAATTGCATAGCATGCCATCTCGCTCACTCGTATGCTATTTGTATGGTGCTATGTATGCTTATTTGGGAGCATCACACTGAAAACTTTAGGCGAGTTCCGCGCCCATTAATTATCCAATCGGCCCCCAATTCCGAGATTTTTTTATAATAAAAGAAAAAACAAACGGCCGGCACTCGTGGAATTTCGAATTTTTCAAAATAAGAACACCCCTAATGTAAATATATACATACATACATTTAAGTAAAAATAAATAGCTAACTACTAAATAAAATGTCATACAAAACCGATCTTTGACAAATTAAAACTCTGCAGGAACACTTTTGCCCAGATTGGATGGATGGTGAAATGGATGGTAAAATTTCGGCCCGGCAAAACCTTATCATCCCCCAAAGTAGGGGTAGGCACAAAGGGAGCCAACGAAAATTGTCAATGTATGTTTGTGCTTTACACTTCGCAAAATGAAAAGTGAACAATATGTGCCTCAATCGCTCAAACGAGCGTGCCCGAAAATAACTTCATAATTCATATTTCATGTGCATTTTTCCAGCAAAGCGACATAAACACGCTCGCGTCGAAATGCTGCAACAGACTAATTCAGAGCCTGGCAGTCATATCCGTGGGAAGAACTTAGCATGTCCGTGGGGTTTGAATTAACTCATAATATTAATTAGACGAAATTATTTTTAAAGTTTTATTTTTAATAATTTGGAGTTTCCAATTAACTTTTGTTTTTGATTTTTAAGTTCAATTTATATGTTTAAGTACTTAATTCTAAAATATATTATAATTTTAAAATGAAAAGATTTTACTAGTTTATCGACATCGACGTTTTGCGCCGCTAATATTAATTTTTCCTTTACATTATTTGTAACTTCAAAATTATTATTATTTGTATACTGCGAAAAAATACATTCGAGCTCTTTCAGCTTCTCTTGAAATTTTTCGGACGGTTTAATAAGTCCGCCGTGAGACACCTCGTCGACGTATGTATGTAAATGTCAAATTTTCTTTTACTTTGTCACTGATTCTCAATTTTTTAATGACATAGCCCGCGATATATTCCATCGCATCCTCCGTCAACTCATCCATTTCGGTGACATCTACATATATTGCTTATTATGCTCAGCTCATCATCGACAGGCTAATCATCTTTAGTCTTATCTTTTAAATCGGTCGGATTTAAAAAGCTAAAAAAAACTAGAAATGTTTCTTTGTAGCTTAAAAAAATATCAAAGAAGCTAACATCGGCTATGCCGAAGTTTATATACCCTTGCAGTCCTTGGTAATAATAATTTTACATGTTTGTTTTCTGCAACTCAATTCATCAATATACAAACAAAACAATTTGACTCTCTATTTGACAATTTGTTCTTCCGTCATTCCCAAAGCAAAGCAACGCACGCATACACATACAGTTTATGTAGCGTTGCGTCTGTGTGTGTATGCATGTACTCTGTTGATGACGAAAGACGTAGTAGACAGCAAGCAGCGCTACCGGCAGAGCTGGGAGCAGAGCCGATTATTATATTGACTGTAACTTGTGTTATATTTATCCGATCACATTCAAATTTTGGGATCTGGGGTTTTATATCACATATGTAAATTTCATAGCATACTCCAATTTTTATGAAAATGTTTCTTCTAGTTCTTCTAGAGCTATATGATATAGTGGTCCTATCCTGATGGTTTTCATACTTTATTTTTCCCGGGTAAAAATAATTTCAACCCGATAGCTTAAGACGGCTGAGCAAAACGCATATCCACAGACGGACGGACGGACGGACAGACGGACATGGCTATATCAACTCAGCTTCTCATGCTGATTAAGAATATATATACTTCATGGGGTCGGAAACGTCTCCTTCTGTGCGTTACAAACATCTGACCAATTTTATAATTTCTCAAAAATAAAAATCATTGCTGACTCAATTTGAATTATTAATAGTTTTTTTTGCAAAAATACACATCCAATCTGAAAAAAATTTTAAAATTTCCAATTCCAAATGCTTACCGTTTTTAGCTTGAGAACAAACCAAGAGATTTGAGTAAACATGTTACAGTTGTGTTTCAATTAATAAATGCAGCAAACAACTTCGGTCAATTTTGTCACATTCAAGCTGGGCACTATTAGAACCGTTATTAACAAGAGGGCTTGGGCTTACTTCGGCCGTGCCGAAGTTTGTATTGTGCTCGTTTTAAGCATTTTCCATAGTTTTATTATCAAACGATTGAAGTTAGAATTGGAAATTTTAAAATTTTTTTCAGATTGGATGTGTATTTTTGCAAAAAAAATATTTGAGAAAAGAATAAAAATCATTAAATGATATTTATAATTTTTTTTTTTTATATAAATCACTAATGATTTTTATTTTTTTTTTTTTCAAAAATAAAAGTTATTCTTGAGTTTTATTTTAAAAATCAAAAATAAGAATTAAGATTGAGGGTTTTTGTAACAATTATTACATAGATGATTTTTTGGAAATTTTTTGGAAAATAATAATTATTTTCGGTCCTGATATAAAGTATATATATTCTTGATCAGCATGACAAGACGAGTTCAAATCCGTCTGTCCGTCTGTCTGCCTGTCTGTCTGGATCAACAGCTTATTATAATTAAATTAAATTAGTTAAAAATTAATAATAAGTGAATATAATAATTATATGTAATTTATTAAAATTACATTTTTCAAATATTGCTGTGAAATAAAAAATTTAGTAAATAAATAAATTAATTAAAAGAAAATTTTGTATTTTATTTTTGTATGGACAACACTATCGACATGCAATGCAATTGTCGATCGAACGTACTCTGAAGCGCATGAAAAGAAGTCCCACCGACCAACGGTCGACATTCAACGCAATTGTCGATGGAACGTCCTCTGACGCGCATGCAAAGAAGATCCGTCGATCAACGGTCGACATTCAAAGAAAATGTCGATGGAACGTCCTCTGACACGAACGCAAAGAAGACCTGCGACGTACCGTCGAAGTTCAGAGGAAATTTCTTTGCAAATGTCCCTCAAAACATTTACGAAAAACCACCCCCGGACATACCGTCGACTTTGTCGCTCAGTTGTCCCGATTGTCCTTATTGCTAGGCCATCTAATATTAAATGTCGCCGCAACTCAAATGAACGTGTCGCCGCTATGTCCTCCAAGACAGCGGACATGTCCCCGTAAACTCGACGGGGAGTCTCCGCAGACTCGTACTGCAGGGTACATTTAACTCAGGGGTAGGCACGCATACAACCAAAAATGAGACTTTTCATTTGTGTGTGTGACAACAAATACGAAGTACGAAACGTTTTCTTGCTTTACACTAAAAAAAACTGCTTAACTAAAATAATTAGATGAAAATGTTTCGAAAAAATGTGAAGTGCGCTATAATTAGATTATAAAGAAGGAATCTAAAGGAACTTGATAGCAAATAACGCATTGCACATTAAATAAAAATTTACAATAAAGAAAAAATAAATTTTTTCAATTGTCAACAAACATTTTTTTAGTGTACTTTTGACATGTGGACAATCATTTTTTTTTCTGTTAAGCACGAGTCGAATTGTTTCCGAAGTGCACGAGCATTTACAGTGTATGTGAGACGGCAACGCTGCGGCAGAGCTAGGCCCTAGTCCGGGGAATGGGCCGTGGCGACTCTGATTTAACTTCTTTTTCTCAAGAACATTCTTTTGTACTTCATTCGTCTCAAAGGGCCCCATTCTTTTCCAATATAAATACAATTTTGACTAGGAACCTATAATAATATTTTTACATGTTCCAAACTTTTTTCGGTAACTCAATGCAGCAGTGCACAGACAAAACCTTCCAAATATCATTTCCATTTCTTGTTCTTCTTCTTCCCCATTCCCTTTTACAAGCATGCTGTGATTGGCACGCATACACATACATACAGTATGTCCATTAATTGTTTGCAAAATGAAAAAAGGCACACAAATTCAAGTTAAACATGGAAAATTGAATGAAAGGCATAATTTGGGAGTTTTTTTTTTATTAACTATTATTTAAGCGAAATTCAGCTTTAGGTATGACAAAAAAAAAGAAACAAAATTTCAAGAAAACGGTAAAAGAAATGAAGAAAACTAAGAAACGGCATTTTTGACTCTGTCTATTAATTCTTTGCAAAATGCAAACACTGATTGAAAGAAGACGAAAGATAAAGTAACGGGACATCAAATACAAAAATTTTTCGTTGCGTGCTTTTCTTAAGTCTTCTTTGCAGTCACATTCCTTCCAAAATTTTGTTGAGTTCGGTGCACTTTATTGTCCAAATCAAATTTACGCAATGCCTGGTAAAAGAACCGACAACAATTTAATACAATTGGTTTATTTCCATTACAATAAAGGAAAGACAGCAAAAGAGTTGGCTGAAATGTTCCAGGTCAAAGTGAGAACAGTGTATAACATTATAAAACGTGCGGAACAGGAGAATAGGCTGGATCTGCAGACCTCCACAGGCAGGCCAAAAAAGCTTTCTCGACGGGATTGTTCAAGAATCCTAAAAACAATTGCGAACAAACCGCAAACAACCCTCAGGGAATTGGTGAATGACATTAAAATCAATCTCAACAAATCCGTGTGCCCTGAGACTGTTAGAAAAGTGCTAAATATCCACAAATATTCATCACACGTAGCAAGGAAGAAGCCGTTGCTCTCAGCTGCTAATATTGAGAAACGTTTAAGCTTCGGAATGTCTAATGTCAACAAGCCTTTGGATGCTAATGGAGGGCATACAAAATATTAGCCAAATATTAGCTTCATCTTCGAGAAATTTACTTGTATAATGTAATGTTTGCATTTTGCAAACAATTAATAGACACATCTTATATGCTGTTTTTTTTTTGTTTCTATGAATTGTTTATGTTTTTGTTTCTTTTTTCACTTTTTTTGTTTACTATTTACTTAAGAATAGACTGAAAAAAAATATTATAAAGGGCCAAACATGAAAATTAGTGCTTTTTATAATAAATAATTAAGTTAAACTTCAAATTGTGTGCCTTTTTTCATTTTGCAAACAATTAATGGACATACTGTATGTATAAATTATGTAGCGTTGCGTCTGTGTGTGTATGCGTGTGTTTTGATGATTCGAGCAATGACGTAGTAGGCTGCTGGCAGGGCCGATATATATGTATATTGCCTGTAATTTCTCTCTATGTTCTATTGATCTGATGTTTTATATAAAAAACAATCATATTAGTACATTTCTTAACCTATGTTTCTTCTAGAACTATATGATATAGTGGTCCGATCATGACAATTTTCATACTTTATCTGCTCCAGATAATAATATAGCACAAAAAAAATTTCAGCCCTCTAGCTCTTAAGATGGCTGAGTAAAACGCATATGCATGGACGAACAGGGCATGGCATGCAGGCATGGACGGGCATGGCTATATCGACTCAGCTTCTCATGTTGATCGAGAATATATACATTATATAGAATATAATATATGGGGTCGGAACCGTCTGCTACTGTGCGTTACAAACATCTGACCAATTTTATAATGCCCTCTGCAAGGGGCAAAACGTTAGAATATCATTTTTTTTTTGTTTATTTCAATATTTTAGATAATTTTATCAACGACTTCATCTTCATCATCTTGGTTTATGTAGGTTTCATTGGTCCCTATCTTTCTCATACAATCTGCTGGTAATTTGTAATCGTGGCAGCATTTTTCTTGGCGGCGTAGTCCGTATCTACATATAAATATAAAATTTTATGTAATTAACAATTTTATAAAATATTAGATTACCAAAAAAAATGCCTTATATGTAAAATGGCGTTCAAAGTTGTATACGCCGTGCTATTTCTTTGCTTCGTTTTGACAATGTTCATTTGACTAAAAACCCTTTCTAGCTCTGCGTTCGACCACGTCAGCGTGCACTTTGTCGTATGGAGCTTTAAAAGATTGGCATCTTGAAACTTTTCTCTGCACAGCAATTCCAAATAGTCCACAGGTTTGATTCATCAATGTGTTGCAATAAACAAACACACTCCCGCTCCTTGATCGCAAGTTTTCAATCAGATTGAAGAAACAAACGGTAGTTTGTCAGGCTGTGCAAAAGCCGCTGAAGTTGACGTTTGTTTGGCAGTCTTGGCATGTGAGTGAAAGCCTGAAGACTTGGCTTTAATGCTGGATTTGAAGTATTTGCCATAACATTTGCCCTCATCAGCTGCATCTAAAGTCAGCCAATCATTAAACGCAGGGTCTTTTCTAAAGTTTCGCTCGCGCTTTAAAAAATGTCAAATAACTTAACAGAAAATGATAAGACTGAATGTTCGTTTGGCTTATCGATGTTTTTTGTCATTCATATGAAAAAATACTATTCATATGAAAATGTGGCATCATAAAGCATAAAAGTACACGAAGTCACTAGATGTTTCAAAGTATAAAGTAGAGCCAGTTTTTCTTGGAAAAGCTAGCCGTTACTTCACAATTTATCCCGCAATCTCTTGTTGCAACCCACTAGATGTAGTGGGAGAATAGCTAAATTGGCAGCACTGGTTATGGGTGCCTAGTAGGCACTGCCACAAAGGGATGTTGGAAGGTCGCCAGTGGAAATCGGGCCTAAGAGAATTAAGAAAAAGGTCAAACGCGCAAAAAAACAGAGGGCCTGGGCTAACTTCAGCCGCGTCAAAATTTGTATACATATATACTTGCAACTTCTTTGGTAACTCTTCAAAGTGGAAAAACGTTTTATCTAAAAAGGCTTATGTTTGTTAATGAACGGCCTACAATCTTAGCATAGGAAATAACGAAGATATTGATCAAAGTCACTGTTTTCCGCGATCGTTCCTATGGGAGCTATATGATATAGTTACCAGATCTTTATCAAATTCAGCACAGTTATTAACACATATATTAAACCAACAAATGTTTAATTTGAAAGGAATCGCGTTAAAAGTAACGAAGTTATTGAGAAAAGTCACTGCTCGTGACTTTGACGTTTGTATGGGAGCTATATGATATAGTGGTCCGATCCGGCTGAATCCGAGATATACAAAGTGTGCAGTATATACAAGCCTGTATGCTCACAAGCCTTTTAGCTCTGTAGCTGTTACGGTCTAGAAAGAGTTTGCGCTGATCCAGACGGACATGGCATTTGAACTCGTCTCGTCGTGCTGATCAAGAATATATATACTTTATATATATTCGGTCGCGAGCTCGAGCACTCATCAATAACAACCCTTATTTTTTACTTGTCCCTCACTCCCTCTGCCAACAAGTTTCGAACTCGAGATCGCGTTCCTCCCTTGCGAGCTCGTGATCGCGACACTTTTCCCCCTCCCCCTCAAAATTCGATTGTGGCCGTCCCTCTGCCTAAAAGTTCGACGACGATCGCTCGCTCGACCCAAAAAAGGTCGTTTTATGACCCGTCATAAAACTCGAGGCACACAAATTTTTGTGTGCGTCGACTCGCAAAAGTGATCTTTTTCTTTGCCCAGCCTCTGCCGGTAAAGAGCCACGGGAGCCAAAAGAGCCACTACGTGGCCATCCTTGATCTAGTGCATACCATTGAGTGAATACATGTAAGTATGAGTGAATATTGCATATACACACACATATATATATAAATAACACACAGCGTCCTACGAAAAGAATTAGAATAAATGAAACATAAAACGGAGTGAAAAATTTGGCGGTGCCGAAGGCACCCGCATCAACTCGAATTATAGCTGACACATTTTGTAAATTCATTTCGTTCCTATGGCTGAAGAATAATGGAAATCATAGAAATTAAATTTTATTGGTTTTTTTCCTTTTCTTCTTAAATATTCCATTCAACAATAACAGAAAACTACTTTGCCACTCGAATATTTGAGCTCATTATATTTCTTCTTTCGCATTTGAACATTGTGCGGCTCGGTCCTATGCTAGAGCACTCACTCATTCCAACATGTTCGGCCGTGCACTCGAACTCACTCAACTCATTTTAAACATTGTCCGCGAATCCATATACACATGCATTGGCGGCCAGACACCAGTTTTCTCAGTCTTATTCGTTCATTAGGGAACTAAATTAATTCCTTTAAAAAAAAATTAATGAAGCATTTGGTAAAGTGATCAATTTTTGGGACAAAGAAAAGCGTGAGCCGATTGCAAAACTAATAAATAAAAGTTATATTTTAGTCCTACTAATGATCTTTAAAATTTCACTTTACTTTTCGAGCGAAATCAAAATCATATCGGATATACATACATACATATGTACATACATACATACATATGGTCTGTGGAGGACTGTTTACTAAGAAAATGACTCTTTTTCTTTCATTTTCCAAGGGAATTGTATGTAACGTTTCTACAAAATCAGTGCTCGATCTCTATGCTAATGCTATGTAAAGTTCTGTTCTATGACTAAGTGTTGGTGCCTGATACTGATACATTGTTTAATTCCTAACACGCCGCAAAGGCCTTAACTCAATTTTCCAGGATTAATCATAATGCTATAAGTCGACTTTATGCCAGAATAAAGAGGGAACTCGCACCCCCAAAAATTCAGCAAGTGAGTGAATTTCGGAATTGTATGATTTTACAAAGTAATTATACTAGAAACGTAAGGCCAGTTTTGACAGTTTAGCTGCTGTTTTCATTTGATTTGCAGAAATTAAGCTTGCGGCCATATTCAATAACCTGATCCATTCTCGTGCGTTAATACTAGGACTAAAATTCTTAATGACGTTTAGGACTACATATTTCCAATTGTCAATAATGCGTTGATTACAGGACTTTCTTTCAATTCTCGATTATGTTTGTGCCTTGATCTTGCTTACTTTTTCTTTCCATTTCTGGAATCATCCAGTTGTTGTTTTAAAGACCCTTTCGCAACTCCTGATTATCTGGTGCTCTAATTATAGGACCTTCAATTTTAAAAAATCCATGTGCGTTGATTTTGGCTTTGTTTTCAAACTCTAGTTGATTTTAGGACTGTTTTGCTTGAGCATTGTCTTTGGAATGAATGTAATTTTCGCAATTTTCAATAAAGCCATTTAATCAGTTAAATCTAAAACAATAATACAAAGAGACTCATCCAATATTATGAATGCATGTGAGTGCTTTACACTTTGCAATATAAAAATAGAAAAATGTTGAACAACCCTGCTTTTAACTTTTTTGGTCCTTCTCATTACAACTTTTTTACAGTTAACTTTTTATTAGACATTTGAGCTATAGTTTCCTTTGAAATTACAACCCCTTTTTTTTATTTTACCCTTGATTTTTGAACAGTGCACTATAGATTGGTACTATATTTCTTGCAGAGCTGGTTCAATTTGTTTGGCTACTGAATTGAAAAGATCATTCTTTTTAAATAAGTCTTCACTGATTCATGCCTTGTTTATTATTTTGAGCGTCTTTTCAATTGCTGGACCTTTTAATGACACTATCAATAAAATATACCCATCAAATTTGTCCAAAACGGAGCAAGAAATGTTCAGAAATCGTGTTCATGACATTATGTATAATATTTGTGAAAACTGATAAAATTGCATACTTTTAGGCTTTTCTTCAATTGTTCGATAAGTCATTTTAATTATACCCTTGCAAAAAGCGTATATTAATTTTGGTCAGAAGTGTGCAACGCAAACTCCTCCTAGACCGTTAGAGCTACAGAGTTGACATTTTATGTAGGCTTGTATATACTGCATGGGTTGTATATCTCGGATTCAGCCGGATCGGACCACTATATCATATAGCTCCCATACAAACGCCAAAGTCACGACAGTGACTTTTCTCAATAACTTCGTTATTTTCTGAGCTATTATAATCTGCGCGCATACTAAACTAGTCTTCGTACCAAACTTCGTCTCTTTCGCTTATTTAGTTTTCAAGAAAATCTGTTTTATTTCATTTGCAAGGGCGGAAGAGGACTGAACGAAATATTTGTAGAATCGTTATATACATGATTAGCAAGCCAATAAACCAAATTTCATGTCTTTAGCCGATTTGGTTTTTCAGAAAATCAGTTTTGTATAATTTACGGGGACGAAAGGGGACGTGGCAAATAAATTTATAAATTGCCCCTGACAATACTCTGTTAAAAAAAAAACAGGTGTCATGGTTGCAGTCAATTATTGGACCGTTTTATTAGAGGGGAGCTATACAGCTTTTAAGATGTCATATTCAACGCTTATTGCCAACAATACCACTTTTTTTTCTTCCAAGGATATGCGAAATATTTGAGAAATTCCTTTTGCCACCAATAAGTAGACAACGTTTTTTTTTTTTTAATTTATATTATTTACCCTAAGAGTATGCTTTGCAAATCGTCTAGTTGTATAAGTAGTGTAAGTGTTTCCTTACCTATAGTGATCAAAATGGAAAAACGTTTTATATAAAAAATCGAATGTTTGCGAAAATACGGCCTACAAGTTTGGGATGGAGCAATGCGGCGCATGCAGCTCTGCTGTGTATGCTTTTTTTATCGCATGTGTATATAACAGCTATATAATAAAGATATCCGATTTCGATTAAATTTGGCACAGTCCTTAATAGATATGTTTAACTAATAAATGTTTTATTTTAAAGCAATCGCGTCAAAAGTAACGAAGTTGTTCATAAAAGTAAGTGTTTTCTACCGATCGTTTCTATGAGAGCTATATGATATAGTCAATCGACCAAAATCTGCACAGTTGCTTATAGCTGTAATAAACTCACCAATTAACTCACGACAATAGCTCAGAAAATATCGATGCTATTGAGAAAAGTCACTGTTAGTGAGTGACATTACCGTTTGTATGGGATCTGTACGATATAGTGATTCGCTGAATCCTAGATATACAAGTTGTGCAGAATATAAAAGCCTACTTGCAAGTTTCAACCCTATAGCGCTAACAGTCTATGAGGATTTCGCGTTAGTCCATAAGGACGGACGGACTTGACTATTTGAACTCGTCTCGTCCTGCTGATGATAAATATGTATACTTTATATGGTCAGAGATGCTGCCTTTTATGCGTTGCACACTTCTGACCAAATTTAATATACCCCTTTTTGCAAGGGTATTAAATCAAAAGTGTTCAAAACTTGGTCCTCTTAAGGATAATTTGGATATTCTTTGAACAAATTGTTCTCCTAGCCAATGCGCGTCGATCAACATCGGCATGTCCTAAAATGTCCTTCGAATATCAAAGAAAAGACATGGCAATTTCAAGGACGACCAGGATGTTCTTTTGTCAGATAATAGTCCTAGCTTCGAGTGACACTAGCATTTCCTGGAATGTCCTTTGCGAATCTGAGATGAAAGTCCTTTTTTGTTTAAGGAACTGTCAGCATTAACTGGAATGTTCGTTGAAAAGCAGAGAAAAGGAACAACATGCTTTTTACAAAAAATTATATTCAATTTTTACTATATCATATACATACATAGTTATAGAAGGCAAATAGGTGAAGAAATTGGAGTGTCCCTATGAAATTTTCTAATATGATAGTTTTTTATACAAAATATCAAAAAATAGAACACCAGTTACAGTCAATATAAATCGGCTCTGCTCGAATGCTGCCGGCAGCGCTGCCAGCAACCTACTACGTCATTGCTCGAATCATCAAAGCGCACGCATACACACACAGACGCAACCCTACATAAACTGTATGTGTGTGTGTGTCAATCGCAGCGTGCATGTAAAAGGGAATGGGGAAGAAAAAGAAATGGATATGGTATTTGGAAGGTTTTGTCTGTACATTGATGAATTGAGTTACAGAAAAAGAGTTTGGAAATCGCCGGATAACTCCCCCTTTATGGTCTGGGTGGCCATATCTTACTATAGAGCCTGCGAGCTTCAGTTTCTTACATCGAAAATGAATGCCGTGGCGTACAAAAACGTTTTGGAAAAGGCGTTTTCTCAAATGAAAAACCTATTCGGAAGTCTCAAGTGGCGTTATCAACAGGGTAATGCCCCAATTCATAATGCCGGATTGCCAAAGCATGGATCCAGTCCCAAAACGGCGATTTGCTCGAGTGGCCGTCATATTCACCTGACCTCAATATTATTGAGAATGCTTGGGGTTGGCTTTCGAGGAAAGTTTATGGATCAGGTAAACAATACGACACAAAGCAGTCGCTAATAGAGGCCATTAAAGCTGCATGGTCGCAAATTTCTCTGAATTACCTGAATAGCCTATACCACTCTTTGGCGGTTCCACCCACTATTAAAGCGTTATAAATATTGTAAGCTTACTCTAAAAAAATTAACTCTTAATTTTGTTAATCGCATTTTCTTATAATTAACTAGTATCACCAAGTGTTTTTTGTACTTCATTCATAATTATTTTTTTCTAAATTAAATAAATTGATAAATTGTGCAACTTTATGTATTCTCATGGGAAATACTTAAACTTTGGTTATAAATTAATACCAAGGTAATAGTTAATAAAAACAAATTTGGGGTGTTCTTATTCAAGTGGCTGGCAGTGTATTCAAAGTTTTCAGGTTTTCCGACTTTGTTCTATACTTTTAGTCTTTAGGCTCATTTTGAACCCTTAAATTATTTGTGTTGTATGAAAAAAAGATATGTTTTGTTTTATTATGTTTTATTTTATTTTATTAGTGAATTCAACTTATTTTGTATTATTGCTGACTTTACTAATTAAGGCCTTGTACAAAATTATTGTATTTCTTGTATTAATTGCTAAATTCTAGATTCGTAGTACACTTTTATTTTCATATAGTCATTGTAGTTACGTGTGTGTCGTTTGTGTGTATGTATGTATGTGTGTCTGTGTGTAGATAGGATTGCATATTGGAGCATGTTAGTTTAGACTATTACAAAAAAAAAAAAAAAAAAATTGATTTGAGTAAATATACAAAAAGATTACATCGAAGTTCGGACCGATCCATCCTTCCCCATTTGAATGAGAAAAACGGAACTCGTGTGTGTGTGTGAGTGTTTGTGAGGGAGTTGGTTGTGTACTCGTGTTTGGTGGTAAGGAATGGTTGGAGGGGTACGGGGAAGTAACGTAAATCAGTAAATGATGAACTGGCATACGAAATTAGATGCATTAAGATTAAACTAAACATATTTTGGCACTGTAAATAAAAGTTTCTCCCGATAAAACTTTAAAACAAATACATACAAATTGCGGCTATAAAAAATGGGGAAATCAAATCGATACGATAATAAATTACACAGTGTTTGCAAAAAGTTATTTGCTTGCCAAATGCAGAGAACAGGCATTATTCTCTCCTATCTAAGACGCTTAATATTCGCTTGATTCAAGGGAAGCAGAAGATTCTGCATTGGAGAAGGGGATGGGAAAGTGGAAGGGGAGGAATATTAGACCATTCCAAAATCGGTGCACATTGGTGATGTTGCTGCCGCCGCCGCCGCTGCTGCAGCTGCTGCTGCTGCTGCTTGATTATTTTGCTGCTTCTCCTGGGTATTAACGGCTGCCGCTGCTGCCGCCGCCGCTGCCATATTCAACTCGACAAGGGTATCGATGCTATTGAGGCTAACACCTTGCAAAATCTTTCTTGCCGCCAGCGATGTAAAGTTAAATGATAAGTCCGTTAGACTGGGGAAATTGTAGAGCTCCTCGTTGCCAGCAGCTAGGACACTGCCCATACCTTGCTCCAGTGACTCTTTGGTCAGACTAAGCCGGCGATCGATGGCTTCCTTGTCGATGGACTTGTCATTGGCATGATCCTTCAGAGCCAGATTGGGTTCGCTGCCCAATGGATTGCTGGACTGCTTGTGCAGCAAATGGGCTAAGGCCAGTTCATCGTGGCCATTCATGGAGCATTTTTGCAGTTGACATACAGACTCGTAGCAGAGATTTTTCAAATCGCTGCTGCTGTTCATAAGCTTATTATTGCTTTGCGCCGGAGCCAGATCCTTAGAATGCTTCTCATAGAAATGCAAGTTGCCCACCGAACCGGCTATCTCGAAATCCTGTTTGGCTAAAGCTGCCAGCTTCAGTGGTTGCTGCTCAATGCTGGGCGAATTGGGCTGAGATTCATTCTTCAGCACATTATTCTTATACGCAATGCCATTGGCCAGTTGGAGGCAGAGCTTTCTGTTGTTGTTCATTGTGGCATCATTGTTGGTATTCTTGGCATATTTTCCACCATCATAGCTGGGTGTCTCTGTGTCCGCTCCGTTGCATGTGTTGTCTGGGGAGCTTTCGCTAATGAACGATATGGAATCGCAAGTCTCTGAATTGGCCTCCGTTTCACTTAGCGGATGCTCCGGAACTGTCTCGTGCTTGACGGGCGTTGATGCTGCTACAGGAGAAGGAGCAGAAGCAGCAGGAGGCGCGGCAGCAGTAGCAACAGAAGGAGCAGGAGCAGAATTAGAGGCAGCCAGGGTTGTCTGCTTGGACAACGTCTTTTTAATTATCTCACCCTTCTCGTTAGTCATTGTCTCATTGTTTATTATAAAGACATTGGAGTTTTCAAGCATTTTGCCATTCTCTAATGTGATCACACTTCTCACAGGTGAATTCTGCACAAAGATTTTGGTGCTGGGTATACTCTGACCTCCATTTGTAGTGGTCACTTGCAGGGTAATTGAATTGTTGCTATTCGAATTCGGCATACCACCATTTCCACTACCACCGCCAACACCATTGGGAACATGCGAATAGCTAAGCTCCTTTAGAATTCGATTTGGTGTACTGGCACGCTCTCGTTCCCGTTGCCTCTGAGCCTGTGCCTCTGCGACGCGTGCTCGCATCGCCTGATGACGTGGTGTGCCTCTTGGAGAGCCGTTTAGCAGTAAAATGGAGCGGGCACTGCCACTTCCACTGCCACTGCCACTGCCACTGCCACTAATGCCCGATGATGGGGCAATCACAGCTGTGTTAGTGGAGCACTGTGAGTCAAGACTAGAGTGACCGCTGGTCTTTTGGCTAAAGGATAACTTGCCACTATCGATGCTTGATGGCCCGCTGGCAAACATCGATGTCTTGCACGACTCCAAGCTGGATGGACCGCTACTCTGTAGGCTCCGGTACGTGGTCTTGTTGTCCGTGCAACTATTAATAATCAGGCCATCGGTTTGACGCTTTGCCGCCGATGTTTTCAATGTGGAGCGTGAGGGTGAACTCTCAAAGATGTGTTTGCCAATCACCGATTTTTGTGCCGTCTTCGGCGGAGTGGGCGTCCCTGAATGATGCAGACGCGACAGGGTGGCTGACGAGTGATTCATCTTGGCTGTGGTGGCTGGTATGGACTGCGTGGAGCGAGGTAGCGAGCTGCTGCAGTACACCGGCGATCGCCGCCGGATGGGCGAACAGTCACGTGAGGATATCAAAAATGTCGATTCGCTGGACATGTGACGGCGATGACGACGCGGCAGTGTCGATGATCGTTGGCTCAGCTCGGAGCCATCGTAGAACGTTGAGTTCGATAAGGTGTGTGCCACGGGCATGTCCTTGAAAGGGAAAGAATGGGGGTCAGAGGAAAACCAATTCAATTACAATCAATCAATCTTACATGTTCTGCCGTCTGGGTGCCCACACTGTGTAAATGAACGGCACGCGTATTGAACCATTCGGCTGGTGGAAACTGTGCCGAATAAGTCTCAATTTGACGCTGCTTGGCGCGTCCACTGCGTCGGAACAGGCGTGAAAGCAAAGATCCTTTTTCTTCAACAACAAAAAATAAACTGAGTCTTGGATTTCATTTTCATTTCATTCCATTTTACTTACTGGGGGATGACGAATCTGTGCTTTGGTATTCCGAACTGCTGCTATCCGTGGTATTCAGTGTCTGGGCATAGGTCTTGGACAGACTGCGCGTAGAGGCGCAGCGTTGCAGGCGCTTCGATGATCCAAAGAGCCGCAAACTGTGCCGACGTTCCAAACTGCGCGGCGTCGGAAATGAGGCGCTACGTCGCTTGGCCGCGCGTGGATAAATAATTTTGTCATTGGGATTGCCTACAAAAGAAACAACATATTCATCCATGGGCAAATCAAAACAAATGAATCAATCAATGTACTCACCTCCACAAATCACATCCGCTAGATTTGTTTGGATGCACTGATGTGTTAGATCTCCATCCCGCTCCGTCGATATCTCGCCATAGAGCGAATGCAGTGCCTCGGCATTGGACATTAACATGGTGCGTGCCTCCTGAGGTACTACATCGCCATCGTGTTGCTGTTCCTCCTCATCCAGCTGGCCATAGGCTAAACTACTATTGGTGCTGTGAGTCCCATTCAATTGGTGATGATTGCTTCGTGGTCGTGAGCGACTGCGTCGACGTCTGAACAATAAGATTTCAAATTCAAATCTCCCTTCCTCCTTCCACTTGTCCACTATTTTTGATTTTGTACTTACTCTGGTGTAAAGATAAAGTAACCCTTTGAGGTTTGATAAATTTTTTGCTCTTGCATTAGCTGGGCGAGCGTATCGTAAATAACCTCTGTGGCAGGTGTCGTCATGTGGGGGAAACGTACTCCCAACTTGCCGCGCACATGTTCAATAGTTGCTGATTGACCCTCCGATGTGAGGTCCATAATGACATCACACAGAGCCTCGGGCAATGGCGTGAACTGTCCCTGAACTGTTGGCGTCACAATGCAATCGTCAATGTCACCTTAAAACAAAAACAGAAAAAAAGCAGACCAAGGAGATGAGAGACGACATCTATAACAAACAAGTGTAAGTGGGGGCGGTGGGTTGCGTGGGGTTACATATAAGGTTAATCACTGCCTTAACCAGCTAGCTCTCAGCTCTCCAAATTGGTATCAAGCAACTTGCTCGCATTTTTTCCAATGAATTTGGTTTGTTATTTATTTTTTCGTTTCGGCATTTTGGGTGGCCTACCCCCCACCGCCTCATCACCCAAGCTGACTGGCCTGGATTGGATTGGATTGGTTGCTTGCTTTAGTGGATGGTCATGATGGATGCAGCAGCCTTGGCTCGTTTGGCATTTGATGTGTAACCATTTGAGTGTCGGGGGTAATTAAATGTAGTTAGAGATACTTAAACACATATAAGGCAATTTTTAAGGTGAGTTTTTAGAGGTCATTTGAGAAGGTCGCAAGAGATTTGCTTTTGTGCAAACGGCCAAGTCATGAGTGAAACTCTTATCACATGGAAGATGAAAAAAGAGATCTAAACATTACAATTCTGAATCTTACGAAGAATTGTCTTCCCTCTATCTCCCTTTCTCTCTCTCAATGTTAGGTTGTATGACTTAAGAGATATGGCTTTAAAAGGCAAAAAGCATAATTAAAATGCGCGCCCCATTAACCGAACAGATCATCATGATGGAGAGAAGAAGAGGCCCGACTGATGGTACTTACAACATTCATTCTCCCCGTCTCTATCTTGCTAACTGTGACATTTCCTGTCTCTTTCTGGCGTCGTGCCCATAAATTAAAAAAAATATATATATACATAGTCGCCTCCACAAATTGCTTCCTACTTGCCAAGTTAACCTCCAAAAACGCAAACGACAATTACCACAGGCAGCAGCAACGCCCCCGAGGCAACCATCTCACCATTATTGAAATTGCTGCTGCTGTGGCATGCCTCAAATATAAAAACAAAGCACAGATGAAAAAAATGCAATAATAAATAAATGGAGAGAGTGAGAAAGAGAATAAGCCCAGAGAGAGAAAAACAGCAAGAAGCAGCGAAAGAGGCATACCAAGAGAAAGGGTACGGGGGTACTGCAAAATCAGACCAAGTGTGTGACGACCTCCGTTGGCTGAAGCTGTGGCTGTGACTGAGGCCGTGCCTCTTGGCCACAACGTCCTTGCGGCAGTTGCATAATTTTTTTTTTCAAGTTTCACTTTTTGTTGCAACCACACAGCCTTGATGCCGCTACCCGGCAGCAATTTGAACCAACAGCTTAAACGCAAAATCGCATAAAACAAATGTCATGTGGGACGCTCCATCGTCAAGGACAATTAGCGGCATTTAGATGGGCGACAGCAGCCAAAAAAAAAAAATAAAAAATACAACGAAAAAGACCCCAACAAGCCAAGAAACAAATTATATGATTTTTCAGTGCAACGACTTTGTCATACCCTTCATAAATAAAAACAAAAATAACATCCATTATTCTACTTCTGTATTAATAGACTTTTTCTTAATTAAATTAGAAATCAAACTGATTTAAAAACTAATGCCAAATAAAAAAAGGAACATTTTCGATTTACAGAAACCTCGAAATCAATTTTAAAATCATTTACAATAATTAAAATTTCTATGGTTAAAGATTAATTTCTTCTATTTTATAACAATATAAACTAAACAACGATTGAAGCAAAATGTGATTTAAATTTAACATCTTTAAGATGATTATACTAAAGTTGAAGTGTCTGGTTCCTATATCAACTTAAATATCTCACGTTTTTACCACTAAATGAACGCAAGAGTAAATTTCGATTGAATAGTAAGTAAGATTACTGAGTATTTAATAGTAAGATCTATCTAGAATTCGGAAGTTTAATTTTTAGCATACTAAAGTGTCAAGAAAAAAAAACACAAGTTTTTATTTTCGAACTTTGACACAGGTTATTTTAATGAGAGGCTTCAGCAACTAGGAAAACGATCCGGATAAGATAAATTATCATTCATATGGAGATGATGGATTCATAATACACACTGTGAGGGTAAAGGGTATATAAATACAGCACATTCACCCAATCTCCAAGCCTTTGCCCGTCTCTCAAATGCTAACCATCTCTATCTCTCTCTCTCACACACACAGACACACACATATACTGTGGCACTTTCACATTGCATATTGCAAATTTGTTTGCCGATTAATCTTTTGCACTCATTTGGTGGCGTCACTTGAAATTGCACTCAATCTCAATCTAGCAATTCGCAACTGGAAGCTATGAACATTTATGGTTTTTACTCCACTCCCTCTCCCCTTTCTCTTTTCTCTTGCAGTTGTCTCCCTCTAACAATTTGGCAAGACACTTGGCCTAAGTATTGGGCCAACAATTTATATAATATTTACTATAGTATATCTTTATGTATATTTGCTTATCAGCTGGCGCATTTAGTTATTTTTCGTTGAAGATTTGTTATTTTTCTATAAATTTTATTTGGTTATTTGGCAGCGGCGCCCTGCCCATAAATTGTTTGCAAGTGCAGAAGCCAAATTGAGGCTAGATAAATAAAAAAATATGAAAGATGGCAAACATATTGCTGCAATCTGCATCTTTTTTGGTAAACACACATTACGTTTTTCTTTTCTCTGTTTTTTTTTTCTTTTTGGGTGGAGTCAAAGCCATGACAGAAATTGGCAATAAGGCAGCAGCAAGTTGGGCAGGCAGTCAGCCGCATGGGCCAACAACAACCATGCAGATATTGCTTAAGGGCAAGTCAATAATTTGCAGGAAACAAATTCACTGGCAACAAACAAAATGTAATGCCAGAAGGTAGTGCTGCTCATTGATATTGATATTTAGACAAAACTATGGAAAAACCAAAAGCGATTTTCAGCACAAATATCTTGCAGGGTAATGCAATTTTTCTTGTCTGCAATACTTAGAATTTCTTTCATTCAATTTAGAGATAAAGTGTCCTATACTTTGACTCAAACATCAGACAAGGATGGCGATAAATGTAGTCATTGGTAAAGTAAATTCTATAAAAGATTCGCACAAACAAATTAGAAACTGAGAGTATCTTAAATTAAAAGTAAATAAACAGCTCTTTAAAGGTTTTCAATTACGTCATTCAATATGAGGGTTAAGTCGCCAAAATGTAAATAATAGGCGAAAGGAATCTTTTCTAACTTCATAATTAATATCATATTAGGGTGTCCCTTACTAAAAAAAGCTCTCTTTACCAGATTCTATTACCTATTGATTACCATTGACAGACACGATCAGCTTGTGAAAAACTCCTTCAAAAGAAAATATCAAACACAGAACAAAGTACCAAGTGTTTTGAGTGACCAAGTTGAAAGTGGTGTCAAAAAACTCATGTACTGAAAGCCAAACATTGTTGTAAAGACATCGCAAAAGTGCTACTGGAACCCATGATGTCAAGGACAAGTGTTATTTTCAGTTATATTATTATATAATATATTATTATTAATATGTTTCTTTTCTTTTTAAATAAAACTTTCATATTACGCATATCGGTGCAGCTTAAGTCACTTAAAGTTGTATTTTCCATTATTTTAGGTCCATTAAAAGAAAAAATCATAATAAACAATATACATACATATATTCTAGATCAGCATCAGCAGCTTAATCGATATAAGAAAGGAAACCAATATCAATGTCCAGCATTTTTTGTATATGTGCCCTGCTTAAATGAAAATAATTTGTCGTCATTGATTGATTACATTTAAAGGACAATAAGCACAAACTAAAGTTAATATATAATTTAATCTAGTTATAACCATTTGGATAACATGCATCGATATATATTTACGTCTATATATTTTCCACTTAGTTGACCATTGCAATTTGTTGGCTTAATCTTTCGAAGCTCTCGTTAGCTGTTGGCCCCGCCAAAATGGCTGCGAGGCGTTGCCACCTCTTGCAATTAAAATTAATAAAAGAAATGAAAAGCAAACACTTGTGACGCCCCCCCCCAAAACAAGAAAAAAAACAATATTAAATTGTGAAAACATTTGTCATCATATTGCCGGTGTCCACTTCCCCTTTCACCTCCACCTCCGCCTACATATTAATGCAATGTTGCCCACTAGGCAAGAAGAAAACAATATCAATTACCATTGTATATAGCATTTGGCATTTGATTTTGATTTTTTGATTTCTATTTCCATTCGACTACACCCCCTGGCCCCACAACCCCCCACACAAGCTCCTCTCTCCCACCAATTGTGTTTATCGTTTAAGGAAGTGTTAATTTATTTGCTCCTCTCCTGCGCTTTTGTCTGCCAGGCGAAGGAGAAGGTGGATGAATGAATGGTTGGTGGGGTATGCCGCGTTCCTCGGGGCAGCGAGAAAAAACTTTTCGCCAAAGAGAGGAGAAACAAAAGAAGAAAAAAAATAATAATAAATTGCCTTTGATAGCTAAAAATTATTGATTATTTCGAAATGGACAGCGTTAAAAGTTTATGATGGTCGTCGTCTAGTGATGTTGCTGTTGTTGTTGGTAAGATCTCTTTGGCTTTGGCTGGGGTATCGCTGGCGGTTATGAGATCAAACAAAATGCAACGCGAAAATGTGCCAACAACACGATAGGCGCGCAAGATTTCCTCTTTATTTTAACGTTTTTCTTTTTTCTAATAATAAACAAAAAGAAAAAACTGAAACCCGAAAAAATATCATACATCAAGATTATTGTTACTTGCGGCAATTGCATCACAATAATGGCCTCAGTGGCGGATCGTTTGGAAAAAAAAAAGAAATATGTATAAAAATTTGGGAAGAAAAACAAAAAATGGAAATCGCAAGAAACATTTTTCATTTGCATAAAAATTCATGGCAACTACAAGACTTAAAAATGTTTGTTGCACACACACACACACACAAGGTAAGAGAGGGGTGTAGTTGGGGGTGATTGTAAGCTTCAGTGGGAGGTAGACGAAACAACCTTCAAGCTACAAAACACTTGACTCCGACGCCAGGCCAGAGCCAAAGACAGAGCTAGAGACTAAGCCACAACCATCGCCAGCTGAAAGATACCACGAGCCCGCGCGCGTTGACGTCGCTTTGGTTTGATTGAACACAAGGATATGTGTCCGCCGGCAACAACAGTAACAGCAACAGCAATAGCAACAATAACATAAACCAAAGCGCAGGCAACATCAACAGCAACAGCAACAGCAACTGCAACTGCAACAGCGACAATGGCAACGTCCACAATTTGAAACCAAAACGCAACACTTTCACTCTACTTAAGACGGATGAAGCTGAGCGAATACTGGGGAGGCGGTTCCAGATAGGAGGAGGCAGGGGCGGAGGCGAAGGCGGAGGATGGCAGGTTACCTTTAAGACACCATCACAAGCGTTGGTGGGAAAATCGCGGCAATCGTTTTCACGTCTTTTTCATATTAATTATCATTTGCAAAAAAAACCAAACTTTAAAAAAAAAAAAAAGAAAAGATAAAGAAAAAAAAACATGCAGATGAAGTCGAAAATAAGCTTGGCCAACTTTGTCATAGTTTTATTCAATTTGAAGAAGCAATCACTCAATTTGCTTACAGCCAAAAGGGGAAAACCCATTTGCAAAATATCGATCAACAGTAAATAAGTCTATTTAGTAGAGTTTAACTAATAATGATGTTCGAGGACGAATTTACAAATAAATAGGGCCTACATTCTGGATACATGTTTCCTATAAGAGAAGGAATTTCTGCACAAAATGTTTCAAAGTGATAAATAAACATTTGTCATCCCTTTAAAAGTTTCAGCCACAAACAATCAGAAATAGAGCCCAAGGGTATGCACAAAAGATGGACTCGGCTGTTGTAAGCATTCTCAAGCCCTTATTTATTTGTAAGTCCCAACTAATTTTAGTGTTAATATGGACACTACAATTCACTAGTTGTTTAGCAAAGTCTACTGGTAATAGAACTTGACCCTTCTTGAAATAGCTATATAGACAATCTGCTCACCTTTTTGTGCTCCCTTGCAAAAAGGACCTCGAGCCGGCTTAAATTCAAGATTTGATTTAAATTTTTAGAAGGGTGCATTCTGGAGTTTTAGCATTTATCTAGCATAGTTAATCGATAGAGATTAAGTTAAATAAAACAATGAAGTAAAATGAAGTAATTAAGTCATGTAAGTTACAAAACTTGGGGTTGCTAACTTTTTATTCATAAGTTCATATAGTTCTTGAATATATCAGAGTTCGTAAAAAAATACCAACTTAAAAATTTTATTTATATTACACTGCGTTAATCTAAAAAGTCACCAGAAACACATAGTCATTCGAAAATCTAGCGAACTTAATCAGAATCGGATGACTATATCATTCGATTTGAGTTTGTGGATCATTCTTAGGCATCAACTCGACTTTTTATACAAATTATTTATAACTTTCACTCCTAAAATTAGGGAACGAGTAATACCAAAGTAATAACAAGGGTATACTAACTTTGGCAATGAGAGCAGAAAAAATTGTTTTAATCTACACAAAAAAAAATAAAACAAAAACTATTAAGCTTCATCTTCATTTACTTTTAAGCGTACAAACTGAAACAATAAATTAGAACCTAAAATTAGAAATTAGTTATCTTTATGTATCTTAGTTGATCCTTACGAAATTGAAGGCATAATTTGGGTTGTACTACTAATGAACTGGCTTTGCTGCTTGAAAAGAAATCATGAATTATCATAAAAGAAATAGATTCATAATTATATAGTTAACACATTTGGCTTTAATGATTAGCATTTTTCATTAGCATTGTGAATCCGAAAAGAGAACAGATAACAGGTTTGCGTTCATTCATATGTAGAATTCAATTTCTATTGAAAAGGTTCTCATATGCTCTTGGAATCGAATGGATTGGAGGGCCGTCGTGAAGGGCGATAGGGGGAAGGAGCATTGATTTTAGCCAAATTAGATGCATACCATGTCATGCCGGAATTAGGCTGTTGTTCCATTTTATTTCTTTCTTTTTTCTCTTCTCTTCTGTATGCGACCAAATGTTGCTGCTGCTGTTGCTGCTTGCTGCATGCAATTCATTTACATAAGAAGCCTCCCACAAAGTCCGTGCTCCAAGCACCCTCCAACCCCTCTATGTAGGTTTTTTTTTCATTTTCTTGAACATGTAGAGCATTTCGCAGCCAAAAAGTTAAGGAGTTTCGAAAAAGACACAAAAAAAAACAAAATATGTCTAGCGGCCAAACGAAGGCAATCACGATTTTGTGTCTGAAACGTTTTTTGCGCGTTTTTTTCAATTTCCCATTTTTTTTTTTTCGTCTTTTTTAGTTTGAGGGGGTTTTTTTTTTTTGGTTTTGAGGAAAAGGCCACGCAGTCGGTCCAAATAGGAAAAAAAATACAGATAGAGAGCCTAAGTTTGTGCTTTTTTTTTGTGTTTTTGTTTTTGCGTTTTCGAGGCGACTCTAATTGTTTCCGTCTGTTAATAAAAATATTTCAGTCCAGTAACAAATTGAAAACAAGGCGTTCAAGGAGGTCTGCCGCTGCTGTTGCTGCTGTTTATGCAACGCCTCACAACGACAACGACAAAAAGGCAAAGCAAATGCAACAAAATGCAAATTGACATTTACGTGGTTGCAACACCAAAAACGAGCAAAAAAAAAAAAACACTAAAGACACTCACACACAACACAAAATAAAGGCAGGCAAATAAGGAGCAATACAATGAAATTTTGGCGACACTTTTTCTCAGTTTCGTTCACGTCATCTTGTGTTAAAGGTCAATGAGTCTCGTTGGGCCGGCGACGATGACAATGATCATGATGACGATGATGATGATGGCGATGACAACTTAGGGTTAGTGGACCTGAACCTGGAACTGCTTTTGTTTACTTGCGCAATTTCGGAATCCGAGCAGGAGCATCTAAGTCCAAGTCAGTTCCAAGCCCAAGCAATGTGGCACCATTTTGATGATGATAATGTCAGTCATACCCAAAGACAGGGAGAGAGAAAAACGTGTCGAATGTTGCCATTTTTGGATCTACCATAATATGTTGCGGGTGGTGCGGCGGTGCGTTTCTTTTATACTGTCTACTTCTTACCACTTTTCTACTGGCGGCTTTTAAGTAATTTGTATGTAACCCAAATAACAAAAGCAAAAAAAAAAAAAACAATGGGCAATGAAGAAAATGCAGGGCAAGAAAGAACACTTTCCCGTCGTATGGGAAATCTGCGAAGCGTATCCAAAAAAAACGCAACGAAAAAAAATCGTTTTAAAATAAACGGGTTGACCTCATTAAGGGGGTTGGGAGTCGAGTTGGAGTTGGAGTTTGGTAAGCAATCAGTAATCAGTGTGGGTAGCAGAGCTTTCAGAAGACGAAAAAAGAACAATAAAATTACAATAATCGCTTTTGGTAATGCTCTTCCAGGAGGGGTCACTAGAACGTGGAATAGAGTCTAGATAGAGTAGAGTAGGGCTAGGGCTAAGGAAAGGGTAGTGTGTTCAAGCGAGCATGAGATGATGAACTTGCAAAGACAACTCCCAATGAAGATGACGCTGAGTTTTTTTTTTGTTTTTTTTTTTTTTTTGGCGAACTTGCGTTGGTTACGCTTTGGCGAATTCTCTCTTTAGAGCTCCCCATCAACCCGTTCCATCTAGCCAATTCCAATGGGTTTGTTAACCTTCGAAGACACTTGGCCTGGCAGTGCCATGAAATTGGCTCACCGTATGATGATGGTGGGTGATGTGGGTAATGTGGGTGAGAAGACGGTGACGGTGACGGTTAGAGGCTAAATCTCAATGCAAACAATCAACACACATAACGGTGAAATTTTAAATTAAATGGTGAAATGGAGGAGGAATCGAGTTGAAAGCTTTGTGGGAAAGCAGCAAAAAAAAAAACAACAACAAAAAATATCAGAAAAAATGAAACGAAATGAAAGAGAAAAACTACAATAAAATGTTGCAGCAACATGTTGCTAGGACTTGTCATTTGATGGCCTTTCAATTTGTTATGTTTTTTTTCTTTCAATGTTAATGGCTCAAATGATTTCTACCGATTTGTGATTTGTTAATGGCTTGAATATTAAGTTACAATTATCCGACAGATTGAACGAAGAGACAAACGGTCCGACAGACAATCAACAGCCACTGTCATGGTCACATTTCACTTTCAGCAACATCACATCAATGGGAAATCGTGATGAAATTGATTTGCGGCTCTTCACTTCTTCTTCGGTTTTATTCACAATCATAGTTACCGACAGCTGACACAGTGGAAAAGGGGTTGCAAGGGGGTAGGAGGGGGATTAGAGATTATCATTTCTTTATCTTCCCCCTCCCCACCACCATTGCCCACTTACCACCTTCCCAATCCTCTTTTTATGCTGCATAATTTTCTCGCTTTCCAGCTATTTTGCATTTTTGCAACAAAAAAAAACAAAAAAAAAACAACAACAACATTCGACGAGAAACAGGCATTGGCCATTTGTCTGTCTCTTTTGTGATATTCCACTGTCAAATTGGCGAACGGACAAACTGCTTGAATGCATCTATGTATACCCCCAACTCCTATCTCCTTTCCTACTTGCTCTATCAATCTATTCACCTCCCCATTTGCCTCTTTAACACGAAATTGAATTTAATTTGATTTTCTGTTTCTTCATTTTATTTGCCTCTATTTTGTTACTGCTGTTGTTGTTGTTGTTGCTGCTGCTATTGTTGTTGCATTTATTTATTTGGCATGTTTGTTGTCTAATTGAGCGAGAAATTGCCGTTGATTGATTGTTTTTGCATGCAATGTTAGCCATTTTATTTGCTTTTTGTTTGGGCCATCAATTGTGACTTAGTTTTGCTTAGCAACATCATTTTAAACGACTTCACTTGATACCCACAGACAAGATACTACATACATTGATAATTTAATTTGCACAGGATGTCCCAGGAAACCATCTCTACGACATACATATATCCCATAACTTAGGACACCATTTAGGATATATATAGAAAGTGAATAACATACCCATAACTGGATTTCCAAAAAGGGCAGTTTAATCATAATATTCAATCATAATTTGATCAAAATTTAATAACCATCTTTGATGACCACGTCTCTCTAGTTTTTGTATAGTAGAAGTATTTACACAAAAATTGTTTTTAACTCTTATCAATCAATATATTAGCATTAAATCAATTAACTATCATTTATTCTTCTGAAATCTAAATGGCTTTTAAATGCCCTTAAGGTGAAAAGCTTGATTAAGAATCAAATTCTTTGTCTGATTATATTGTAGATTAAGGGGTAATTGTTTTGCCGACTTAATAACCAAAATACATGTCCATTTAAATTATATGAATATAAATGGTATGATAATTGCAAAAAACAAAAAAAAACAACGAAGAGAGCAATGACCTGCTTTTTCGATGTTATTTCATAGTCTAACTCAGGCTATAATAGGTATAAGGTGGTCTCGTCTAAGCCAAAGTTTGCTCTGTTTGTGACGAGAGCTTGCTTAATTTTATCTCATTTTCTCATAAACCTTGTGTGCCTTCAAAATACAATTGTGCTATAAAAACACGCGGGTGAAAATTAAAGGAAAATCGTTACACACTTTAATAAAAAATATCAATGAAGCTAACTTCGGCTGTGCCGAATTTTATATACCCTTGCAGTCCTTGGCCATAATAATGTTACATGTCAGTATCATCAATTCATCAATGCATAGACAAAACCTTCCAAATATTATTTCCATTTCTTTTTCTTCTTCTTCCTCATGCATACACATCAGTCTACGTAGCGTTACGTTTGTGTGTGTATGCGTGTGCTTAGCTGCTCTGTGGATTTCAAGCAATGACGTAGTAGAGCCGATTTATATTGACTGTAACTTGTGTATATTTATCCGATCAGATTCAAATTTTGGGATCTGAGGTTTCATATCCAATACTATCATATTAGCAAATTTCATGGGAATACTCCAATTTTTATGAAAATGTTTTAGAGCTAGTGGTCCGATCCTGATAATTTTCATACTTGTTCTGCTCCATGTAATAAAACCCACAGAACGCATACACACAGACGGACATGGCTATATCGACTCAGGTTCTCATGCTGATCAAGAATATATATACTTTATGGGGTCGGAATCGTCTCCTTCTGTGCGTTACAAACATTTGACCAATTTTATAATACCCTCTGCAAGGTTATAAAAACAAAGCTAACAAAACTGGTCAAGCTTAGATTACCTTATTAAGTGTACATGTAAAAATATAATTTGCCTTCTCAATTACAATGACCCTTTTCTACATTTTATGTGAATGCAAAACTATTTCATTATGAACTATAACAATATTTGGCTTGGTGTCCGTTTAGATACATGTGGAAAAAATGAAATTGTCATGTTTATGGTAATTAGTAGCTAATGGGTTCTACGCCATTGCAGATGTTAATTAGCAAAGCTGGAGGCAAACATTCATTCTGCTTCTGTTGCATCTTGGGCAATTTGTGGTGCAGTAGTTGACTCTAGTATTGTATGTTGTTTGTGGAGAATGAGTGAGTGGTTGTCTTTGTTTCCTCTATTGAGTGCCGCACAGATTATAAGCCATTGCGAAAAAAAATATATATGAACAACAAACTTCAGCTAAATCGAAACTTATTAATTTTCAAACGGGTTAGTCAAAGGCTGTCGATGAGCGGACACACACACACATACACACAGGGGCACGGACATGGACGCGGACATTGGCGATCTTTGGCCATGGCCGGCCATTTATCAATTCATGAGCTTGGCTTGGTATGGCGGGGCAGGACCGAGAGAGAGGGAAAGCCATAAACTAACGAATTGGAAGTGTGAAAAAGTACAGACAGTTTGGGTATGGGAATGGGAAGTAGTAGCATTGCATTAGCTGCACAGGTGTCCATTTAATTGACAGCCAACGAGGCTCACCAGAGCAGACCGAGCGAGCCTGAGCATCAATATTTGATGAAGTGTCTGGCACAATCACAGTGATAACCGTTGAGGGATGCGGGGAGTATTTCAATTTTGTTTGTTTACCTGCCTGCCTGCCTGCGTGTCCGCTTAGTTAGTCAATTGTATAATGGTCCCTAAAAATCTTGAAATTTATCTTTTTGACTTACCAACCGAATTGATGACATAAGTGGCCGGCGGCTTTAGGACACTGCGTGCAAACGCTCCACGCAACACTTCAAGTGCGCATGGCTCGGCGGTGACCAACAGCATTCCAGGTGCCACATGACCGGCATATTTGAGGGCACGTGTGGCAGCAGTCAGTGGACCATTCCACCAGCATTGTGCATTAGCGGCCAGAAAGTTCTGTAGAGAAAAACAACAGCAGAAGAAGATGAGTCACGGGTAAAGAGGAGAATTGCGCTGATTATGTCTAATTATGTAGAAGGAAGTCGCAGGCATAACTTATGTAGGTATGTATTCAAATTAAAATAACTGTTGTGGCAGTTGGTAAAAACGGTTAAAAGCGCCGCTCTTTTAAGACAAAGCGGAAGTTCAATGGGTGTTTAACAAGCCCAGCCTTCAATCTCATCAGCTAATTGACAAATTGCAGTGCACCAAGTGGCATAATTGGTGGCAAACTGTCTGTCTGCCAGCCCATCCATCTATCCAGTTAGCCAACCTAGCTGTTTTAAGAATTACCCATCTCTCTCTTTGATGGTGGGCGTGACAAATCCCGCAATCGGGGTCTTGGCAACCATCAATTAACCAAAGCGGATTGTTACACGCCCCATGACGAAAAAAAAAAAAACAGAAACCACACACACACCATCAATGAAATCTTAGAGGCGCCACAAAAGCAAAATGCAAATCCTTAACACGTTCTGACCGAATTGCAAAAATCATATACCCAATGTAGAGCCAATCTTTGGTGGTAGTGGCGATGCTGCTGCTGCCACTGCTGCCTCGGAGGCAGCAAATAAATGTCCAATTTGTGCTGTGACAGGAACACTTGAGGCACGTTTTCGATGTAAACATGGTCCACAAAAAAAGGGTCGAAACCAAAAAGTCAAACACAAAAACAAAAAAAAAAACAATACGTATACATGTAAGCGAAGGGGAATGATCGTTCAATGATGATAACGAATGTAAGAATACCCTGTAATCAATCCAACGATTTATCAAACTGATAATCGTGCAAGAGATTTACAAGCATCAATTTTATCGGCGTCGAAATCAACAACTCTAAATATATAAATCCTTTAGCTAAGATTTCAGGAAAAATTAAATATACCCTTACATATGCCAACGCTTCCAGGGTATACGAAACGATGAAGGAAATGCACTCGGGTTTAAAGTGCAGGCTGAATAGGGTTTTTTTTGTTGCCTTGGTTTTTTTTTTTTTTGTAGCCGCCGGAGTTTCACGCTCTCTGCCCATGCTCTGTCGCTAATGAACATCACCCAGTTTGAATATTTGACCTTTTTCTGGCTATGGAATGGCAGATGAAATAGATGGATCTTTGCGATGGTTAGTTCGTTCGTTTGGGACAACTTTGCCATTTCTTTGTGGTCACTCCTTTTGGGCTTTAATGTCGCCAACTTGATGCCTGATGCTGACTCTTGGTGGTGTCTCTTATACAATAGTTGAACCATTGTCGGCGGCGACTCTCCTCGCCCCAGGGTTCACAATTAATGTGGAAAGATGGATGGATGGAGAGAAGGCGCGGAAATTAACTCGTCATTGCTTGCCTTCGAGGCAAACATCGGCAACATTTGGCGTCATCCCCAAATGGGCGGCTTTACCTGTCACGCGTTCCATTATTATCTATGCAATCATAGCTGGACCTAAGAGTATGAGTTTTGAGTCTGGGCCTTGGCCTGGGCTACGGATCAATTTTAGTGCCGCATCATTGCTATACAAGCGCCCAGACGACAGACACGAGACCAAAATGCCAAGACAATCATAATCAAAGGCCTACTTATAAAGGCTTTAAGCATTGTGGGAGGAGGAGGAGAGGTAAGTTTAAAATTTACGGTTTCATCGTAGCTTTTTTTTATTTTGGTGTTTTTGTATTTATTTCGGAAGTATGCGAAACTTTTAATAATCAAATCAAATGCCCAAACCGTTTGTTCGTTTGCGGTGTATGAAAGTAATTTTCTCTTGAAAAGTCACTTGAAAAGTTTCGTTGGTTGTTGTTGTTGTTGTTTTTGGATGGCTTTCATTGGAACTTTTACTTAATTTCATGTAATAGAAAACTATCCAACGAAACTCCCACAAATAATAATATTTTTAAGTTGAAAGAAACAAACACACACACAAACACACGAAAAACTAACGAAACTATCACCAAAGAGTCAGTGGCAGGGGCAGGCAAGGCAGAGTAAGAGTCGAGCAAAGTCAAGAGTGGCAGGCAGTCGGACAGACAGACTGACTTCGTATCTCATATGGGGAGTTGAGATATGTGGCTGCTGCTGCCGTTTGAAGAGATCTCTCTCTAGTGTGTGTGTGTGTGTGTGCCGCATAAAAAGATAATAACAATATACAAACAAATGCGCAGTGAGGCAGCAGCGGCAGCATCAACAACAGCAGCAGCAGCTTCAAATGCCCCTCTGCTGCTGCCTACTGCGGGCTTGCAGCTTAATAGAGTTATGATGAAGTATAATAATCCTTGACCTTTCCACTAACGAACATCAAGTTGCAGCCAGTCGTTTCGAAGCCCAACAATTTCAACAACAGCAACAACAACTTAGGCACAAGTCAAAAGCATATTTGTGTGCTGTTGTTTTTTTGTATATTTCTTTGGTTATTATTTGTTGTTGTTTTTGTTGTTGTTGTGGTAGTTGCCTTTGGGGACCCTTCATTTGACTTTAAAAGCGGCATTTACTTTTCACAAATAAAAAAAAAAAACATGTATACAATGAAATCATCTTTTTTCTAAATCTAACTAGCAAATGAGAAAGCTGAAAGAAGTAGCAATAGGAGGAATATAGTAACTATATGTAAGAGTAAGAGTAGTCCAACAAAAAAATAAAAGTAAAAACTGATCCAATGAAAACTAGAAGACACCCATCATCATCATTGATTCTTAAAAAAAAAAAAAATTATATTTTTTGTGATATACATGGCTGGATTTAGGAAGCTACACAAAAGACGGGCCTGACAAAATAAACTCTACTTCGGGAAATGGATATCACCTCCGATACTAAAAACTGTTTTCCAAATACCTAATGCTAACTCTACCTTTTTAAGCCCATTATCTCCACTGTCAGTGATAAACTGCGACAGTGATATGTATCTAAAGGACTATTGCCCAATTGAACGCATTGTTTCTTGGCTTATTTCTGCAAGGTACTGCACAGTTTACCACAATTAAATCCCAGGTTCGCTTGCCATATCTAAACCCTGTCATCATTGTTTATTCTAGAATAGTCGTCTACCCTCTCTATTTGTGGACGTTAGGGGTTTGTGGGGTGTGTGTGTGTGTGTGTGTGTGTGTGGGCTGTTCTGAGACAATAAGACTTAGCGCCTGTCCGGATGAATCGTTTGCCAAGTAAACATAAATACAGGGAACGGACGGCAACTACGACTGCGACTACGACTACAAATCCAGTCAATGCTGCAACTCAGATAAGGACACAAATTGCATTGGAGCCACAAACTATGAGTAGTACTTATGTATACAAGAAAGGATGGGAGAGGAATTGTAACTCTAAACCGACGCCCACTTCAAACGCAATGAATTGAATTGAATTGGGAACAAGCTACCCCATGGTTGGTATGGCAAAGGAATAGTGGAAGATGAAAGGCTGACTGACTGACCAACGTCTGTTGCAATTTGCACTATACTTAAGCCTGGGCCCTGCTTGTGATTTGCTTTTGGTCAGTGGAGCGTAGCATAGAGTCCTTGCGCCAGTTATCGAGGAATGGGGTTAAGGGATGGTTGCAGCAGCAGCTAGCGGGGAGGATTTCCAGGTTCAATGACCAGAAATCTACAACAAATCTACTCTTGGCTAAACATGCGATTTGTTTTATTAGTTTTTTCCCTCAACCAACTAACCAACCAAAAAAAAAAAAGAAAATACCGAGTCCATTCTCTCTCCTTTGGCTAAAAATAAATTGCCAGCGAGGCCAGCTGTTGGCAAAAGTCCTATTTCGATTCCAAGTTTTAGCAATTGATGACATTTCCTAGAGTCCTGGTTCTCCTGCAACAAAACTTTTTGGCAACTCTTTATTGTGATCGTTGTTGTTGTTCTTGTTGTTCTTGCTTTTCTCAGCAATTAATAAAAAATATACTATGTATATCCATATACATATAAATGTGAATAGATATATGTATATTGTGTAAATACTTTAGAAACCCCGAGGTTCGTTGCATTGTCTTTTTGTTTTTTTCGTTTTTTTTTTTTTGTCTGTCTCGGTTTGCTGGAAAACTTTTGCAATTGCAAAACTTCTAACAAACAAAACGTAAAACGAAACTAAAAACTAAATGAAATAAAAACAAAAGAGGCAAATAAAAGTTGGCAACTCAACTGACAGATACTCTGTATTGATGTTGAATATAGTAAATTTTCAAAACTGTTTTGCCAATTTTTATGTTTTTATAAATTAAAGCTAAGCTTATAATGAAAAACTGAAAAAAATCTTGAATTGAATTGAATTTATAGTTTCTCCAAATGGAAAATTTTCCTTGTCTATTACATTAAAATACTTTAATAGGCTATCAGTAAAGGGTATGAGACGGCAAAAACGAGTGCCAATTGCAAAAATATCAGCTGTAAAAAATCAGCGCCTCAATTTAAAACCGAAGCGTGAAAAGTCTATTAGGACGGTTGACGACGAGGCGACGTTTGGGAACTGCTGGGAGGCAACTGTGGGAACAATCAAGTGTGCTTAACTAATCCCCACCAACCCCGGGCGACCCGCCGCCCATGCTCCACACTCCACCCCCCCTACAATCCAATACATTTATTTGGTCTTTTTTTTTCAACTGCACCTGTAAAAAGCAAAAATAAAAAAAAAGTGTTCTGAGGCTGCTTTTGAATTTGATTTGTTGCAATTGTTATTGGGTGTTGCTTTGTTGTCTTTTTGGCGTTGAAGCTTTGTTGGCACTTGCTGAAATGTCTGGTCGGTTTGATATTGGCCTGACTCTAACTCTGGTACTCAGTTTGGGCCTGGGCCCGGGCCATCTTTTGTACTTTGTACTTGCTAACTCTGCCATTGTCTGTCATTCATTTACTATAAAGCTAGTTAAATAAAATGGTCTATACACACACACACACACACCAAATAGGGAAACACTATTCCGGTGTCTAGCATTTAGCACGCAATTTATATATATACCTATCTAACTAACTATCTACCTACTCATACATATATGGAATATTCATATGTATATGTATATACAATACGTATATAGGCTGTTTGTCATTCAATCAATTTTGTAATCATGCAATAGATTCGTTGTTTGTTGTTATTGTTTCCATGTGACCAAACTAATGAGAAATTTTTAGTTGCTTCTGCTTAAACAATTAGTATTGAATTTGCCATGATATACAACTTCAATTTAATGATTTATCATTAAAAAAAAGGTAATTAAACTAACAACATGGCATATTATTACAAATTATAAATGAATGCATCAGATAGATTAAAAAGTACTATATACTTACTTACTATCTTTATCTTTAAGAGAATATTTCTTTACGTAATTGTTTCAGCTCTATATAGTACAACAACAACCTGAATGACGTGAATTAGGATGTAAGTAAGTAGGATGTATTGGGATTTATGGAATCAAAATAATTTTTCAATTTCCTTACCCATTGTCTTTTTTCTCCTTTTAAAATAGGAATTGTAGTAACGTTTTGTTATTAATTGTTTTAAATTATTTTTTTTAATTATTGCAAATTATAAACGAATTTGTTAGTTCGAAAAATAGCAACTTCAGACCCAATATCGTGTCCATGTGAAATGCCAATCGTTTTCGAAGCTATATATGTACATATATAATTATTTCGGTAGAAATATGTTTTTGTGGAATTGGAATGTGAGAACCGGGCTTGATCATTTCAAACTAATTTAAAATTGAGAATATATCGTTCTATTCTCTAACTGAAGTTTATATTGATTCCTTTCAACAAAATATTCGTGAAAACATGGCTGAGTTATTTATTGTATACATGTTTCTTGCACATTTTTCTTGGTTGAATTTTACAATATTTGTATTCTGAAATCTGCGTAAAACAAGTATTTCCAGGATTTACTTTTATATATTTAATATAGTGCATATAATCAAATAAACTAATTTAAATATTATATTAAAGTTTCTATACAAATATGATACTGTCTTCCTGAAACTGAAAATTAAGATTTAAACATACAAAATAGTTGTTAGTTTTGCTGTCCAGTCGGCGTTACGATTTATTTACATTATTTTCATGAATGAGCAGCAGGGACAATTTGGACACTCCATTAGAATATGTACTTACGTAAAGAAAGGTTCTTACTTTGATTCGCTTTTGGCCCATTGCCCCAGCACTAAAACTAACAAGCCAATTGTAAACGTCGTGGCTGAACAACGTTTTACAAAAGTTTTCCAAATGCAATTTAAACACATTTTGAGATAGCAAAGCGACCAAAAAAATACAGTTAAAACTCATATGTTGTTATTTTTGTTGTTGGCTGGCAATTACCTGTCGCCTGGCGTGACCAAAACAAAGCTTCAACTTGAACTCAAGCTGTTGCTGCTGCCACTGGACACCAAGCAATACCAATACCAAAAAAAAATAAAAAAAAACACCAACTGAAATCCAAGGCGACCTTGCCGCCGTCTCTCGACTCTAGACTGGCTTGCTTACATAATGAGTGAGTGAGTGAGTGAGTAACACAAACAAGTGGCAAGTGGCACAGACTTAGAGACATGGAAGCTCTTGAGACAAGACGAGAAGAGGCGAGACGAGTCGGGGCAAATATTTCGCCTTCTGCTAAACTAAAGCACAGTTCAATGTTTGTCAATTAAATTAGTCGATCATCGCCAATCACAATGAAAATCAATCATAAAGGCACACACACACACACACGCAAATCAATTATAGTCAATAATAATAAATACACAAACAAACACAAAAAGACGGGCGACAAAAAGTTAATTTACGTTTAAATGTTGCAACATCAAATCAAAACCAAAGCAAACCAAACCACACCAAAGCAATCGAATTGTCGTTGTTCAATTCCATTAAACTCAATCAAAGCAATTGAAGATGCTTTATATGAAAAGAGAGAGTATAAGAGTGTTACAGATGGGGAGGGGAAAGAGGAACGGTGGTGGGTAGGGAGGGGTTTGGAGGGGCTATCAACAATTTAAATCTGTTTTTGTTAGTGCCGCGTGCCGATAAATCAATTTACTTGGCTCGCCTCCGTCGTCTGTCCAGACTTTGGCTTAATTTTCATTTTTTTTCCCCATTTTTTTTCTGTTTGATTGTGTGGCAAGAGCTTAATAAGCTGCAAGTTGAATGCAAGTGCGGATGGAGCTGAGTGGAGTGAGTGGAGGAAGGCCAACATGGCCCCTTATGATGTTCTCACTTACTTTCCCTTTTTGTTTTCAAATGATGAAAATATGCATTCTAAAAATGTTCATTGCCAATTTTATGCATTTTACATTGCAGTTTATGTGTTTTTCTCCCACACTTCCATCGCCCCTGCCCCCTCTCTCCATGTCTCTCTCTCACTCTCTCACTCTCTGATGTGTGCCTTTCCATTCGTTTTTTTGAGACAGATGACGCCATTTGTTCGCATCCGTTGAGCTATTTCAAAAAACTTGTTGCAAGTTTATTAATTTGAAAAACAAGTTAAGTTGATTTAGGTGAAGTCATTTGCGTGCAAAAAACACACAAAAAACCACACAGCAACAACATTAACAAAACGGTTCAGAGATCACATTTTTTTTTTTGATGGTGGGGTGGTGCTGGAGTTGTGGTGCAGTCGGGTGAAAGGGAGACTAGCAAATGGGGAGAGGGGTCACCGAGAGAGATCAGAGTCGTACCTTGGTAGAGTGTATGTACGTATGTATGTTTGTTTCTACGACACAAAGTTGGTTGGCAAATAATAAAAATTCATTTTATACGCCGGAAAATTGACTTTAGTTAGAGTGAGTCGCGGCCTTAAATCATTCTTCTCACTGAGCTGAGTTGGCATTTAAAGCTTTGACTACGACGCGACTGGGGCAACAAAAACTATAACCGAAAACAACAAAAAAAGTAAATAAAAATAAACAATTGAGTCGATTTTAATATGTTTGACTATAAAAGCAGTCACGGATGTGAAGTGAGGCAGAGTCCCCAAAAAAGCAAGCAAGAACAAGTTTCCAGAACTAGAACTACATCAATATATTTATATGTATATACATATGTATGTATCTGCTATATGCAAACTGAATGGAGTGCAATTAAATTTTATATCCTTAAATTAATTAAATTTGATTTTCACATTAGATCAGAGAAATGCTCCTATATAAAAATATACACATATTATTCATAGGAACCACTTAAATCAGTATAAAGCGTTGAAAAGAGGATAGTTACAGACCTAAATTTACAGGTACCTTGCAAAAAAGGTATTATTTCCCGCGCTTTCTTTCGCATGGAAAATACCGCTGCTTAGGTAAAAAGGGACGAACAGGTATAAGTACCTTTTTTGCGAGGCAACAAAGTCTATCTAATTTTTATCCGATTTTAATTAACAATATGTCATTCGATAGGGAAATTCGGAAATTAATTGACTATTGGTAGTGCAAGTGTAGTTTTACTTTGGAATGAATTAGTGGCGTACAATGACGCCAAGCAGGGAGACCAGTTTCTGCCCCTATCATGGAAAAAGTAGCATTAGAATATTTAAAAAACCTAATATCAAACATATAAAAATATGCAGGCTAGTGTAAATTACCCATTTATGATGACAAAGCCTTTCTATGTAATATATGTAAACATAAGTATAAGAACTAACACCAAATAGTTTGGAAGATCAGAGTAATGTTGGGCTACTCTCCGATTACAATGTATGTCTAATATATGTATATGACAGGAAATGTTAATTATTTAATGTAATTGATCTTTAAATCTGCATTATTGAAATAATTTACAAAGCCCTGCGTTTTTATCGACAAATTGTGCTGTATTATATCCATTAGCAGGTATTTAAGTTCTGGTCCCTCAGGTATAAATTAAACGAATTAAAAATAGACAAAACATGCAAACGGATCTTTAGAGATCGAAGTCGATTGGACCCTGCGCAGATTGATGGACTAATCGATCCTTTGTTGCCCTTAAATATGAATATATTCTTGTAAAAAGTAACAGCAAATCAAGCAAAAAGAGAAAAACTTCTGATTGTTTTATTAAATATTCATTTCTTAATTATTTCAGACAAAATTTAAATAGAAATGCTTTTAAAATGGAGCAACTTGAAAAAAGGGGAATGAAAATCTAGAAAAAACAAGTAAATTAACTATGTTTTCTGGAATTCAAAGCTCGATTCTGGAATGGCACACACAGTTACACAGTTATGGATATATGATCCGAATCTGTTGGGCAAAAACTGTTTTGTAATTCCATTTAATTTTCTGTTTATATTCACTCACACCCGTTGTTGGCCCATATGGCCATATGCCATAATAAAGCTATATGTATATATGTATATACATATATATGTATTATATTAATTAAAAATTTTATGGTTGTGCCTTCTTTTTTTTCTTTGTATAATTCTTAACCGTTTTCCTGTCTGTCGGTTAATATGCTAAAATTATGAATATTGTATAATTTTATATATAAAATGTGTTTGTGTTGCGCTTCCCATAATTTCCATAAGAATTACACAAGTTTGTGTTTTGTTTGTTTTTTTTTTCTGTTAATTATGGCACACCCAGAAAACTTAATTTCCAACACCGGAAACGCTTCAAAACTTGTCTTGAACTGCGCCTCAATGGAAGAAGTATAAAAACAAAAGAAGAAATAGGAAGAAACCTTTTTGTCACCCTTCAATAAGAATAATTTACACTTCATTGCATATGGACATTTAAAAGTTTTTCTTTTAAATGATAAAATACAAATAACTTACTGGATGACTGACTGATTGATGAACTGACTGACTAACTACTCATAACTTATCGCTTGCTTGAATGACCACAAAGAAAATTCGTACAATTTTTGTTGTGTCTTTTCCTCTCCATTCAATGAACAACTTCCAACTGACTTCCCCGTTTTGGGGGGGTGGGGGCAAAGTTTTAACCCGTAAATATTTCGATAATTTCACGCAGAGCTAGTGGCCCAAATTAAAACTGTAAATGGTTTATGCTTGGCCCTTATTTAATAATCATCTTCTTCGTCTCTCCCTCTCTGTCTCTTCCTCTGTCTCTCACTCTGGCTCATTGTCATTGTACCCCCGCGTAGTCGTATTCAGGGCACGCTCCGGTCTCTTATCTCTGCTTAACTCCAAAGCACGTAATATTAATTAGCTCACACACACAGACACACACAGTGTCGAGTGTGTATTCTTACTCCGTTGAGTTTTACTTCTGATATTTTTTTTTTGGATTTTTCGTTTTGTAATTTCTGTATGCGGTGTAAAATGCATAAACCAAAAAGCATTGTTCAATTCAACTCAGTCAGGGGAATTGAAATGAATGTGTACTATAAGCGACATTTTTAAATGTTTTTCTCGCTTCTTTTTGTATGCAAAGTGTAAAAAAGAGCAAAACTAAAAAACAAACTGAACGCAAAAAAAACATGACAAAAAGCGAAAAAGCGAATGGGGAAAAAAGTGCGGTCTGCCTTTTTGAAGTTCAATTTTTTTTTTCACTTAAAATTGAAATTAGTTGGTATTGTCAAAAAAAAAATGCCGGTGAATTGAGTGAGTGGGTCTAAAAATAGACTTCAAGTACAGATAAATAATAATACAAGTTAATTTTGTTTAGTTATATACACACTAAGTATAACCACCTGTTTGGCCGAATTGTCGATGATACCTTCATTTGCAATTGTGCAAGGCATGGAGATAAAAAAAATTAGCTTTCAGACAGACGTTTTTGCATTTTGGCTAATTCGACCTACTGGTAAAATTTATAAAATTGAATCAAAAAGGACGAAAAAAGAGATTGAAAAAAGTTATTTTTTAGGTCTGTCTCAGGGGCGGTTCAGGGTGTAGCGTTTTAGTGTTCATATCGAAATATTAGCACTTTAAGGTAAAACATGTTTTTTCCTCATTTCCACTGGCTGGAACCTACATATACATACATATATACTATTTTGAAGTCCTAGTTGTAGGTCTAGTAAAACTAAATAAAAAAACACTTAAAAATATTATATTAATTAATTATATTAATATTCAGTACAGAACTTTTCATTTGGTTTTGATGATTCATATCTAGAATTACTCATAGCCCTACTAAATTGAATCGATTTGCAAAATCATTTCTTGGTTTGAAAGAAAAAACGCTATTTTTTATCCATTACTAAGCCCAATAAAGAAGGGTAAGGATTTTAAAATCTAGAACTCGGCGCTCATGAAAATTATAAATGCAAGAATGTGGGTAACTAACTTGGCCTAATTGTCAGATATTAGGAAAGATATATAATATTTCCAAAATGAATCGAGCCCATCAGTTGGATCCCAAAATCTTACCAAAAAGCTTGCAACAGCTTAAAAATATTTAGATTAATAGTTAAATTTAAACGACAGGTTTCTTTTGTTTTAAATTTTAAAATATACATATACGTATGTACATTTACATATGTATGTATGTATGTTTATTTGTATAAAAATGTGATGCGAATTCTAGGAAAGGAATAAATCTATTGGCAAAACAATTTTAATCAAATATGTATTCTTTATTTTACTAAAATAAAAAAAAACATTTAATTTACAAGAAACTACAATTATATGAACTGTTTCAGCTTAAGCCTGGTCTATGGCCCAATGAAATACGTGAGAAACGAGCAGAATCACGATGGATTCGTAGGTATGAAAAAGAAATGAAAAATGAACAAAATTCTGAAATATAATCTCGTCCTCGTTTGTGCAAATGCACAATTTTCAAATAATTTTAATTAGAAGTTTCCATTTAAAGGTTTATATCGAACATTCACAACATTATTTTTTTATATCATGTATAAAAATTCAAAAATTTCAAAGAATTAGCTCTTTTTTATAAATAAAGGATGGGAAACCTTTATACCAACATATAGAATGGGGGCGGGGGAAAGAAGGTACATTTATTAGGGTACCGACTATTCGATTCCATTGTAAATTAATGAATTTTTAATTCTATCCCTCCTTTTGTTTGTTTGCTCATTTGTGTGTTGAGAGTGTTGATGCCACACATTAATTAGCACTTCAAACTTGAACTTGGTGCCTGAGTGCCTGCCTGTGTGTCTGTGGCTATACCTGGGTGTGACGTCATTAGGGTAATTTGTGCAATAAACAATGAAAAATGACAACAATAAAATTCAGCCACCGAAAAAGTGAATAACATCAGTAGTAACAATAAAAAACAACAACAACAGAAACAAAAACGACGAATAATTTTAAATTCAAATTTTTGTGGCAAAACGTGTTGGAAAATAAAAAAAAAATGAACAAACGAACGATGTTCGCCTTCAAAGCGATCGCCTTTCAGCGACTTCTACACTAAGAAGCGATTTATGATGCTCTGCGGCTCACAAGTTCCATGAACTCATAAGTTATTTGAATTTCTGCTTATCTATGGGTTTTCACTTCCTCCTCTTGTCGAAGGGCAAAAAGCAAAAACGAAAAAATAATATCAAACCAAAGGCCAAAAGAAAAGTTTTGCCAGCCAAAAAGTTCTTTCTACCTAAAGGGTCATCAATATAAAGAAGCACGAAGACGAAACTGGAAGCCCGAGACATTGCCGCCACCAAAGTTGCAATTTAAAAGGCAAACGTTGCAGTTGCAGTTGCAAGTTAGTGTTGGTGCCGGTGCTTTGTCTAGTCTAGCTGACGCCTGGATAAGAAAAAAAACTTAAAAAAAAACATTTTTGCCGCTATTCATACACATGCAGACAACCTGGATGAGAGTCGTTCCAACAGATTGGTTTTGTCATGGGAAATGGTCACATAAATTGCAATGAAAAGAAGTCTATTCTTTTTTTTTTTTTACCTAGAATCGTAACTACCCGCAGAGGCGACCTTGAGAACAGAAAATTACACATTCGGCCCCACCCCCTTCCCTCACTCAGAGCGCTACAGAAATTTATCACCATTCTCCTTCTAGAAGTCTCTATATATACATATACAAATATGCATCTAGATACATTGTTGTTGCTGTTGTTGGGTATCTTCTGACTTTTTGATCACATCCTCACGCACATTTATTTTTTGTTCTTTTTTTTGTGGGTTTGTTTGTTTGTGTCTTCCAACTGGACACATAGAGACCAGTTCGCAAAAACTCCAAAAACCAGTTCCTTTTTCTTCTGTTACAAACGAACCTTACACACACACACACATATTCGAGACAATAACAACAACAGAAGAAGATGAGGATGATGATGATGATGATGATGATGATGAAGATGAAGATGAAGATGAAGAAGAAGAACTCACCTGAAATATCATATATCCCGAATCGTACATCCAAAAGTCCTCGGGCGTGTGGCCCGGCTTGCTCAGCTGTATGGCCAAGCAGCGTTGCAAGATCAGTCGACAACGTTGTGGACCACCGGGTGATTTGGTGCCCATTTCGTGGCTGTTGTTTCTGTTGCTCTTGTTGCTGTTGTTGTTGGTTGGCCGGCGGCAAGTTTCTTTTCTGTGCTGTGCTTTTTTTATCGTCTAAAAATAACGCGAAACGCAAGTCGAAGACGAAGTTCTGAAGACGCAAAGCCTGATTCTTGGGGTCTCTCTTGCGCTGTCTGTTTCAAAGGTTCATTACAGAGTGACGCTACTTTTAATGGTCAACGCGCACACACACACACACTCATATATATACACACGCACGGTCTACGGGAAGGCGGAGGTGAAAAAAAGTAAAACTAAATGGAATGGTAGAACAGACCGACGACGACGATAAGAACGAAACCCGTCCGTCGTATTGAACTGTTGCTTTTTTTGTTTTTTTTTTTTTGCTACATTTTGTTTTCGCACACTTTTATTTTAGACTCTTCTACGTTTAAGTTACTTTTTAATTTTGGTTGCTTATTTTTTATTTTTATTTTATGATTTGCATAAACTTAGCCGCCGCTTTCAAGACACAACATCCAAATGCCAAGCAGAAGACCAGGCAAGAAAAAAAAAAAAGAAAAAGAAGCCAGCGCAAGGCTTTAACGCATGCGCGCAGCAAATAACGAACAGAAAAAAAACCACGAACCAGTATGGGTATACAAGTGAAGAGAAAACTAGCGCGAAGGCGTACCGTACCCACCGAGCGACACAAACGAACTGAAATGCGGCGCCAGCCAAATGACTGGGGCTGGTTCACAGCAACACGAGCGCCACTTCGGCTGCGCAAGTGGCATTTGCATTGAGCTTCGATGCAAGCAGCATTATTTTTGCACACCGAGAGATAGCGAGAGCGACAGCGTCTTCGGTGGTGGTACACATAGAAAGAGAGAGAGAGAGAGGTGACTTCTTTTTCGGTTGTTTTATTTTTTTTCGGATGGGCTGTGTGTAGTATGTAGCAGTAAACTGAAACGACAAAAATATAAAGAAGAGAAGAGAAGAGAAGGCATTAAAACCTTGATTATAAAATCAATTAGGCGAACTCTGAAAGCATAAACTGGAGTTAGTTAGATCTGCTGATCAGCAGTGTCGTCGTCGTCGACGGCTCAGTCGTCGTTATTATTGTTGTTGCTGTTGTCGTCAGACTGAATGTCTGCTGCTGTTGCTCTAATAATCTCATCATAGCCAAGCCATATCATTATCATTAACCGTAAGCCATGTTTGGCATTTGTTTTTGCAATTTCATCTATACACACATATAGAGAAACTAACCAAAAACTAACTGATACTTTTTGTTTTCAATCTAAGCAGTTGGATGTCATTTCCTGCCAAAATTGCCGGATGTACAAATGACTATAAATGGGTTAATTAAAACCAAAAAATAAAACCTACATATGTACATACATACGTACGATATCTAATAACATATATTTTCATCTTAAGTGTAATACGGAGTGAGATAAAAAAAAATAACATAAAATAAAAGAGCAGGTTTGTTAAACATTTTCATTAATTACACAATTTGAAGTTAAAGGATTCTAAAAGTTTAAAACGGATAAAATAAAGTTGCTGCTTCAAATTATTAATGTATGTACATACAATCTGGTTTGATTAGCAAATATTATTATTTGCTTAATTGCTACTAAAAATTCAGATTCAAAAATTAAATATCAAATTTGAAATTTAGCAACAGATTATAAATACATACTTGCTAAATAAAAACATTCAGTACATCCCAAAGCTAAGGGCAACCAAATGCAAAACTAAGGAACGAATGGCATAACAAAAGAAACAAATAAAAGTTGATTAAGAAGCATTTGCCATTTAGAATTTTAAGAATAATAAAAAATATGTATTAGTTACGTATGCATTTATTCATATTTGATGTATTTGTTTCGTATCTAGGAAATGGAAGGCACTTTACCTTTAATCGCTCATACGCCATGTATGACAAATTGTCAATCAAAATTTTTGTAATTCTAATTTTTCCGCATTGCATTTCTGCTTTTGGGAAAGTTGTACATATGTATCAGTGACTATGTGTGTGTGTGTGTGTGTGCGTGTGCGTCATTTCAACCTTAGAAATTTACATATACAATTACTTGCCTAACTGAATGACGGACTGATTGAGTGACTGACTGGATGGATGAATGTCTGAACAGATTACGAGATAACTTGAATACATTTAAAGCTTGAAGCGTTTCACCCGCTGATCTTTTTTGCTTCTTCTTCTTCTTGTTTACTTTTCTTTACATGCATTTGTCGCACATTCATCTTCTTCCGAATTCGGTCAATGCGCACGCCAGAGCCATAAAATACACAGCACAAACAGACACAACAAATAAAAAGAGAGAATAAGTATGAATGATAGAGTGTGCGGGAGGGAATGAAGTGTGGACTGCCGAGGAGGAGGGGTGTGTGTTACACACACACACACAGAGAGAGAGGCAAAGGTAAGCTAAGGTAAACACAGTGACTTGAACGAAGCCAATTAAATGGCGATGGCCGCGATGAGATCATCGCCCACATTTTTCGATCTGCGTTGTGAATTCTTTGATCACCTCAACTCAAGTGTCTCCAAGCGACCCTTTACGCACATTTTCTTTTTATTATTTATTTATTAAAGCTCTTTTATTTGTCGTTGCCATTAAGCCCCCCCACCTCCCATACAAGTTCTTTTTTTGTTAGAAAACATGTTTCTTTATGGCCACATTCCATGATTGTTGGTCAAGAAATTTGTTTTATTTTTTTTGGTGTTTTTGTTTTTAGGTGAGAGAAGGAGAATTGGCAAGCAACCAGCTTTGGCTGGCCTTTTTGTGTTATTCCGAGTTATTTGTCTTACAAATCATAAACATTATAAATTGGTGAAACCAGCCAAAGAAAAAATCAACAAAAACTTCCAAAAGGTGTTAACAAAAATTAACATAAATTATTATTAATAATAAGCAGCTGTCTAACTAAGAGTTTTTATCCCCGGGGCAAAGAGCATTGAAATATTTCGGTTTCTTTATTATTTTCGCAAATAGGTTTGTATGTATGGGCCCCCGGGCACCTGACTCATGTCCGGGCCTGCTGGTGGTTAATGGTAAATATAAATTTGGACATGACTTCAAAACTCTCAAGACTCTTTGCTCCATGCTCAAACAATTGAAGTTCAGCTTGAACAGAGTGTCCTTTAAAAGGCCGTGAAATGGTCTCCTTGAACTGTTGCTATAATTAAATAAGAATTGATGATATAATGTCATTGTTCCGGCATTGTAGTACACTGTCTGAACTATTGATTCTGATTCTTCTAGAAAGAGTGCAGTCTGCGTGTATTGAAAGCAAGTTCATGGCGAAATCTTTGATTTTGTTTGGCCTTGGAATTCATTTTAGTTAACTGTGATTGCTTATTCAGGGAAAGTAAACACATTGAAATCAATCTGACATCCTTTCTTTTAATGAGATCTCACAATATACCATTTTATTATTGCTACTACTTATTAGTTACTTACTTAGTTACTACTACCACTATTCCCGACTCCTACTCCTTTAGATAGATGGCAATTTTTGACAGCTTACTTTCAATTGCGACATCTAGTTAGTGCAAATTTAAGAGCAAAATAAAACTACACGATCGCATCGGATTGCATAGATGAATGAATAGCTTAATGAAGCAGCGGGCAGCCGAGCAGTCAGGCATTTGGCCAAGTCTTTTTGGTCTGGTCACTCAACGAATGCCATATTCACCCGCAAAACGTCAAGTCTTCGTCTATCGTGCATCGTCCATTGTCTAACGTCTGTCGGTCTATCCCCCCACCCCTCTCCCATCTTTTTGTCGTTTTAGTGTTATGGTTCAACGACAACAAACAACGACGCAGGCGATCGTCTTGGATACAAGAGTCAACTGCAGTTTCAGCTTCAGCACCAGCTCCAGCTCCAGCTCCAATTGCTTGCTTGGCTGCTGCAATGTGGCAAAGCAATCGATTTAAGCGCCGCCGCTGCTGTTGCACTGCCGCATAAATTGAAGGCGAACGAAGCGACTGCTGTTGGTGGTGGTGGAGCCGCTGCACAATCAAAAGGTTCCTCCATCTACCAAAATGATGAATTGTTTTCTTTGTCGAGTTGTCGAATGGCTGCAATTTCAACTCTAACTCAAACTCCAAGACCAACTCAGAGCTGCAGTTGCAGTTGCAGTTGAAGTCGGAATCGAAGTCGGAGTCGGAGCGGGAGACGAAGTCGATGCCGAGCGCCTGCTGCTTCTGTAGCTCTTTCTGCTTTCTGCTGTTTGCTGTTTACTGCTGTTGCCGGGGTGATGTGAATGATGAAGTAGGAAAAAATTGCAAATTGTATCAAAAAATTTAAATTTTCGCTTTCATTATGCGGCGGTGGCGTTGTAGTTAGTCGTCGTCGTCGCCGTCAACTCCCCCTCATCTCCCAAACCTCCTCTACTCTCCGCCCCTTCGATCATACCATTCCCAGCCACTGGCCCGAGATCACAGCTCTGCTAATGGACTTGCGGCTTGTTGCGGTTGTTGCTGATGTTGCTGATGTTACTCTGTTGCCTGTCGCTGCCTGCCTGCCATTGTTTTTGGTTTATTTCTTTCGCCCGGGCTTTTCCCTATTCAATTTTGACAGCCGCGTTTTTCACAAATAATGAGCTGCTTTTGTTTAAAAGAAAATGCTGAAGCGCTCAAATAATTTATAGTTTTTGACCACAAGCCAATCAGCGCCCGGCCCCCTCCTTCACCCATCTTCCCAAACTTTGCTTGGATAAATCAACAGTTTTGATTCTTCTTCCTCACTTGACTAAGAGGGAGAAAGAGATTAGGTAGCTGGCAGGCAGTCGATTATATCAACAAGAATTCTGCAATATCTATGCCAAATTAAAAACCTCAATTTATATATAAATAATGGAAAAAGCCTATTATAATATCAGACATTATTTCACACATTTTATTATGACGCAAGAAGATTTGACGAAATAGAAGATAGGTTCTGATAGGTTCTGCCCATCGCTATAATAAACACATACACGTATAATTGGACTAAAGGAGAACAAGACCATTTAGATCAAGGCATCCCTAATCAAGTACCCGTTATTTGAAGATTAGATTTAATTTAACTACCAACTGAGCCAGTAACCCGGAATAGTTTTTCTTATTTCCTCTTGCTTTATAAACAATGGAATAATACTAATACATAATACTAATACAGAGAGATTATAAAGCTTATTGTATGTAAAGCTGAGAAAATTAAAAATATATATGTAGGTAGTAAAAAGATAAAACAAATTGCATACACCCTTTACTATTTGGCCAGGGTAAGATTATTATATTAAAAAGAAAAAAAAAAAAAAACAACACCAACACTTGTAAAAAGTAAAATGAGGAACACAATCTAAATGCTGTATGTATTTATTGATAGTGTTGGGTGGTGGGGAGGAATGTCAATTGCCAAGCAAAAGAGAAAGAAAAGACCAGACCAGCGAAAAGCGACGACGTCTTCGAGAAATGCCAAAGATGCTTTTGAAGCCAAGAAATGACATGCCATGTGCTCCTCTCTCAGTGGCATTGGCATGGTCCCAGACCAGACCAGACCCGACCCGAACAGACCAGAGCAATGCGAATCACAACGGAGTCGGAGACGAAGATGACGGCAATACTCCGTCTGCCAAACGGCGGAGACATTCAGGCAGACGCAATGCAATAACAATAAGAGCCATCAACATCATCCAGAGGAATATAAAATGGAAAACGAATTCTTAATACACTTTCACAAACAAACGACAAATACATTAATGGATCGATAAAAAGATTGAAATAAAATCAATATCACTAGAATCCAATACACATCCTTAATATTTATCCTAAAAGGATTTCAACAACTAATACACAAAAAAAAAACAATTTAAGGACTAAAAATAAACGCTTTTAGGTATTTTACCGTTTAGTGGTTAAAGTGAATGTTAAACAAAATAGGAATATTAATGAATAAAAATATAAATTACTTGGGCTTAAAAAAATATAATACTATCGGCAAAAAACTACCTAGGAAAAATTGAGCTTTTATCAAGAAATAATTTTTTTTTTTTTTTAATTACTATTAAAATTGTCTCATAGGATATACTATGTATGTAAGATGATTTCGAAACATAATTTGTAAATAGCAATTAGAAATATCAATGTGATTTTAATAAAATAAAGGATAAAAGCCAACGAACTTAGCAGCAAGTCATATTTCTTTATTTCCTATTAGTGTATTGTTCTATTAGTGTAGACTTTAAAAGAACAATTAAATAATTATTATATTGTAGAGACAAAACTGATGGAAATTCTATGATTGTTGAAACCACATTTTTTTGTTGTTAGAACTTAGCAATATTAAATTTTTCGATAATTTGTCATCTAGCTGCTATTTAAAATATATTGCATATGATTGAAAACTAGAAACTTTGTTATGATCTTGTTGCTTACAGTTTTCAAAATTAACATATAAATTAGATTAACTAACATTGCAGTGCATTGGAATGGAATTGAAACACATGACCCATCATTATACCCGGCTCCCAAAGGGGCATGCAACCACTGGCAATATGCAGGAAACCACCGACAATGACGTTGATAACGCGCAGGCAGGCAGTCAGGCAACAACAACATATCCAGCAAATTGTTGTATGTAGTAGATCTTTGTATGTATACATAGATTGCAGTTGTGTGCCGCATCCTCTGCTTGTTCAATTTGAGCATTCTTTTGCGCCAGTCTGCATATTTGTCGCTATTGTTGTGGAGGCAGCAACATTCACAGATTTCAAACGATGAGCAACGATAAAAGATAAAGGAAAGGAAAAAAACGAATTACTCAATACAACTGGCGTATGCGTCGTATGCGTAATGAAAATGATAATGGGGTTTTATTTTGCTGTTGTTGCTTTTTCGTTTTGCATTTATTGTTGTTTAGTTAGGTTGTTAAAATTTTCGGGAAGTTATTATCAATAGTATTTCTTTTTCGTGCTTGTTATTGTTGTTGTTGCATTAAAGTTGTCGCATGGTTATTATATGGTTGCTGCTGTTGTTGTTGTTAGTTAATGCAACGTTTTGAATTTCTGTTGGCTTCTCATTTCTACTATTGCTGTTGTTGTTGTTTCTTGCATTTTGTTATATGTTGCAGTAGGCCTCAGTTTTCCTCTTTTTCTTTTTTTTTTTTATTATTTCTATTTGTTTCTTGTTTCGATGTGCTGTACCTCCGTGTGTGTGTGTGTGTGTGTGTGTGTGTGTGAGTAAGTTTTGTCTTTTCCTTGTCTCGTTTGTCAGACATTTGACAGTTGTTTGTTATTTTTGCACGTTGACTTTTTCTCTCGTTGCTGTTGTTGTTGTTTTAGTTTCCAATGTTGTTGTTGTTGTTGCTGTTGCCTGTCTGTGTCATGTGTCTATGGCATATTTTCCATACCCCTACTATAACCAGAGGTTGCCTAACACACACAGACGCCCACTTCCCTACCGCACTGATATCCCTCCCCTCATCCCCCATCCCACAGTTGTTGCTCCTGCTGCTCAGTCTTCACCTTTATCCAGGTTTTTTGTTTTCGTTTGGATTTCAATTTTTATGGCAAGTCAAATTTTTGATGCTCGTTTGTTTTGTTTTGGTTGCATTTATTGCCATTTTTGTGTGTTGGAAAATTGTCGAGGAAGTTGAAATTTGAAATTTGCATAGAAAAATGGAAATTAACAAGACCATTTTGACTGAAGCTGTCCATCTAACCTCCAGTGTATCTCCATTGCTTCATCGCTCTCTCCAAGCCCCAATCCTCCGGACTGTGCCTCGTTACTCTTCGTCCTGTTTGTGTTGTCTATATTTAGTCTCTCGAGAAACATGTTTGACCAACTGAACTGAACTGACTGACTGAATGACTGACTGCCACAGTTGGCTCTAATCCTCCACCTCCCAACCTCTACTCCCACTCCTATGCAATCTCTTTTGACTACCCCTCTCCCCCCAACCCATGCACCACCCCTTTCTTATTTTTTTTTTTTTTTTTTTTTGAAATGATGTAATCTCTGTAATGTATGCGACAAACTTTCAATTCCAATTGCAACAAAGTAAAAGTAATCAAAAGCAAATAAGAAACAAAAAAACAAAGATGGCAAAAAAAGATTGTCTTACATTATCTTTGTGATTTGTTTGCTTTTCGCATAATTAATAATAATAAATAATTATCCATATGCATGTATATGTGTGTGTATCTGCCCATAATAATTATTAATTATGAGCCATTGATGCCCCAATCGGTGGTTGGTGTTAAAAAAGTTTCACACAACAACATAAAAAAATGAAATAATAATAATAAAATATCTTCACTTGTTTTATATTTTTTGTTTTTATATCTCAATCTGAACAACAAAGGCAACAGCAGCAGCAGCTGCTGCCTGTCTGATGTGAAATCTCATTGAGTTATAATAATTTTTATCTTTTTTGGGCTTTTAAAAATGTTTTTTTTTTTTTGTTTTTGTTTTATTTCGCAGTTGCAGTTGTTGCTATTGCATTTTGCCGTTTCCCACGTGACCTCCAAGGCAAACCTCACGTACAAGGATTTCTTTTCGGTATTTCTGTTGTTATTGTTGTTGTTGGTGTTGTTGTTATTTTCGGAAACCTTATACCCACTTATATAAGTAAGTATTTAAGTATCTTGTATCTTGGAAAGTGAAAATTGATGCATGCATCTCGCATCGCTTCGTATCGCATCGATTTCCTTATGGATTTCAATATTTTTATAAGCTAGTCACGGAAATTCGTTTAAAGGCTTAATGAAAATGAGGGGAGGTCAAAAACTAAACAACAACAACAAAAAAAAACCGAAAAGCACAAAAAAGAAACACACACACACACAAACTGAAATGTTGTTGTTGTATGGGGGAGGTGTTTTTTCCGCTTAGCGTGACAACGATTGATCGAAAGATTTCCCACTAGATAGATAAATAGATGTACAGATATACGACGACGACAAAGTCAAAATCTTAGCCTTAACTCACAGGCAGTAAAAACAACAACAATTACAACAAGAAAACTACATTTTTCAATTGCCTGCTAATGTCAAATACAAATAGCAATTCAATAGCCAAGTGATGTCATAATAAACTGGATATCTGGAAAACTGTAAAACTTCAACGAGACGCGCCAAAAGTCAAATTAGTGCACGTTAAAATACAAAACTAAAGAGCAAATCGACCAAATTGATACACAAAAATCCAAAGCCAAGCAAAGCCCCCCAAGCTGAAAGGCGAGAGAGACGTGGGAGATGGAGTCTAAGCAGAGTGGATGGATGCAGAGCACGACGAATGGTTAAACAGGCTTGGCAAACAGCATCAACTAAGGCCGAGGAATAGCCAGGAGCCGACTACACGATGAGAGCATTGGGAGGCACTGGCAAAACGGACAGCAAATACAATAATTAGATCACAAGCACGGCACAGCATAGCACAGCACAGCACAGCACAGACCAGACATAGAGTCAAAGAATGGTGATGGAAATGGAAGTGGAGGTGGAGGTGGTAGTGGTCCCAGTCCTGGATGTGGTGGAGGGAAGAGAAGCTGGAACGTGACTGCAGTGCTGCTGCTGCCGTTGCCGTTGCTCGAGGAAATGAGAAACAAGCCAGCAAAGAGCTGGCACACAAAGAGTCTTTAAAGCCAGTCGGTATTCATTATTGGTCTTATGACTTTTAACTAGTTTCAACTTCTTTTTGGCACATTTTTTATTTTTTTTGGTTTTTTTTTTTGTTTTTCTCAAATTATGACTGTCGAAAAGGCGGTAAATGTTGCTAATCTAATTAACAGTTAGTCCATATAACTATTCTTATATCTACCCATTTATTAAACATTTGCAAATCAAGTTCGTTTTATGAACTCAGTTCTAAAAACTTTGCATATAAAAATAAAATATGATTTGACAATATGCAAATATGAACATAGCTAATTGTAATGTTTAATCAAAGCTTCATCAAGACGAAATTTAAAAATAAATATTTTGTTCGCTTCATTTAATTGTAATTCTCAAATAGTTTTCGCCTTCAAGATTTGGTATGACCATTGCAATTAGCAAAGTCTGCTGATAATAGAACCTTAATGGTTCTTAATATAACTATACCCATAACCTGGTCCCCTTTTTGTGCTGAGATTGATATGATCTTCCTTATTAGAATGTCCACGAATTGGCTTTTAAACAATTTGCGAAAATTAATTAATTGAATTAACTTTCTAGATTTTGCTGCCAATTAAGATTAAAATTTCAAACAGAATATTAAGATCTTGCATTGTTGTTTTTTTGTGCGCGCTTAAAACTTAATTAAAATTTGAGTGCATTCTCATACTCAAAGCATAAGCAACCATTGTTTATAAGAATTATGTATATAGTACAAAATGACAGACCTCCATTGCCCAGAAATGTATAATTTTCTAATAGAAAATATGAATTAATTAGTATCACATCCTAAATCAACTGACAACATAACCCAATATAATATTTAATTCCATCATCCTTAAACACTTTAATTATTAAGATAGTTTAAAATTTGTTTGTACATTGTACATCAGCAATCATAGAACAAGTAATTTTAGCAAATTAAAATCGCTAAATAAATCATCATCGAAGTTTGACCAGTTTGGCTGTCAAATTAATTTTCACTTTGATTTTAATATTAAGTCCATTAGAACTTCAATTGAATGATGTTTTTTGCAATATGCAAAGTTTAGACATCCAGCCGATTGCCAATTTCTTGACACATGTATGTACACAAATGTATAATTCTATTCCTGCTGTTGATTGCACACATTTTGTTAGACAAGAGATTTGCCTGTTTGTGTCTTGAGACATGCAAAACTATTGCCAGTTGCTGGGGCAGTTGCATGAGTGAGGCAGCTTCCTACAACAGCAACAACAGCAGCAACACGAACAACACTAGCAAATAGATAGATACGCTCGTGTGTGAAAAACTAAACTCAATTACTCAACAAACATAGTAACCTACTTCATAAAGTCAGCAAGAGCGAACAACGAATGCTGTTAACAGCAACAAACAACAAAAAAACAACAAATTCATTTTCGCTTTTATTTTTCGTTTTCTTTCAGAGTTTTTTGTATTTTGTTTCTCTGTCGAAAAAAGTCCTTCAAGCGTGACAATCACATGGAATAGTCGTTGTTGTTGCAGCTGATTTATAGTTTTCATTTTGCAGGTTCGCACAACTTGCTTCTTTCTGTGTTTTTTTTTTGTTTTTTTTTTTTTGGATATGTTGTAAAAGGAAATGTCAATTCTGTTGCTGCTGCCGTTTTGCCAAACAATAGACGAAATGTTAAAAGATTTTTATGTCAAATGTGAAGAAATTGTAAGAGTATATTGCATGATGCTGCTGCCGGGCACTTTTGGCCGCCCTTTTGGCCGCCCTTTTGGGCCAAAAAAACAAAAAACCAAAAAAATCAAATTTTGCAGGCTTTCTCCTTCTCCTTTTTTTGTGGCGTACTGGTGGCAGGGCCAGGGCCCAGGAAAACCGGCTATATAACACGACGTCGACGGCTCCTTCTCTCACTCCTTTGCGTGCTGCCCAACACTTTGTCCAGAAATGTGCCCAAGCCAGTTTTGTGTCTTTTCTTGTTGTTGTTTTGAGAATTTTTGTTAGTTGTGAGCAGAAGGAAGAAAAAGAAACAAAACACAAAGCAAAGCGCCGATCCAGTCTTGGATGCTGGGAATGGGAATTGGTATTGGACATTGGACATTTGGGGCCTAAAGCTCTTTTCTTCTTTTCTCTTCTTCTGTACGTTTCTTTTTTTTTTTTTTTTTTTTTAGCAGATCGTGAGTCAGCGGAAAGTAAAGCGCAAAAATGTTAAAACCCAATGATGATTTATTGTTTGGTTTATTAGAATCAGACATAGACAGTGTAGCAGCCAGAAAGAGAGCAATACAGCGAGTGAGGGAGAGGCAAGAGTTATGTATATGTATATCTGTCTATACATATGCTAACATCTCAGAGAGGGGAAAAATAAAACCAGAACTACAAAGGAATTATGTACACATTTCATTTTGCGGTGGTCTCTGACCACTTCTTTTTTTTGTCGCTTTTTTTGTAGATCGTTAAAGCCAAAGAAGTATGCCTTTCCCATTGTGAAATTTGGTTCTGTATATGAAGGGGAAGGGATGGAACAAGAAAAGCATTAGCACTATTAGTAAGCACTTTTAAACGTTTACACTATCAGAGTTCTATATCCTTTTGAATACCAATTATTATGAATTAGGTTTTGGGCCATACATTTATTAAAGTTGGTAAATGTTTGTATTTATGTTTAATAGATTTGAGTGCCTTAAAAGTACATTTCTTAGCAATGGTTTTGTGAAATTTAGACTTTTTTTCAATTGTTCTAGATAATAATTATTGCCTATATTTACATTTATCTAGGAAAGATCATGGCTGACCATTCGAGTTTACGGGTTTGTTTATTGGACGTTAGGAAAAAAAAACAGAGAGTCTGGCTAACATCAGCTCTTGAAAGTTTTTATGTTATGTTTTTATGCTTATGTCAATAAATAAACTTTACATCATTGAAAGTCCTGAAAGAGGCCATTTCCCAGATACACATATCACACATAGAGAACTATTTTACATCAGTTTCTACATGCTTAGAACACATTTAGTGATGTATTCAGAAGTCCTAGTCTGATTTTGCCTCTATTAATTTAAGTACAAGGATCTACATGATCCTGAATAAACCTTTGAATCTAACTGGACTGCAACAAACCAATAATTAATTTAATTTCTTCAAGTGTATGTCTGATATATTGATCCCCCATCACGATGTCAGAGCTTTATAACTTTTCTTGCTGACCTTTTTGGTAAGTAAATAATTTCTTGGAATTGCTTACGAGATTCGTATTCGCATTTAAATTCAATAACATTTTTATATGCATTGGCCATGGCAATCTAATATATAAAGCACACAATAAAAAAAAACATGAATACGACCATTTGGCAACACTTCAACAACAGCAACAACTACAACAGCAACTCCAAGGCAATGAACGAAACGTGCCAACGGGTAAAGATCGTTGATAAACCAAAATAGGAGTAGGAGAAAGAGTAGAAGTAAGGAGAAGGAGAAAAGGCAGGCTCCATCAAGACATGGAGGGATAAGCGGCAATTTAGTATATATTATATATTCAAAGAAAGTTTTAGTTTCTATACCCTGTACCTAAAAGTATCAAATACATGATAGCAAGAAGCATTGGCATTAGCTTTGACACTATCCAATAATCGAAATATTCCTTTATCTTTGTATCTTGCAATCAATGAGATTGCAGATTATTATTTTGCTAAATTATGCTTATCTTTAAAATGAATTCAAAGAACACTTGTTTTTACTTAAACCCTTTTGTTTTTATCGGAAATTGTGTAATAGACCACATTGTTCGGCCATTACCCTGTGATAGTTTTTTTCAAAGATAAAGACATTACAAAACTCGATGGTTTCACCCTATTTCGGGTCCTGCGAATCCAACCGAATCCAATCCAAGTTTTTTAAGTTATCACGATGGTTTGATACCAAAATTTGTGCGGAAGTTTTTCAGCAAATTTACTCTTTTTTTGAAAAGGTTTTTTTTACACTTGCTTCTAACTTCTAAAATATAAATTTTTTTGTTATTATCTTTATTCGAAAACACAAAACAAGAAACAGGAACAACGGGCTACAAATGTTGGGAAGACATCTAGCCCCTATATCCGTCCGTTTCGGAGCTTTAAGCCAATATGTCAAAGAAATCGAATCTTGACTCAATTTTGTTAATGTTTTCTTTCTCGCATTTTGCTTATGTTGGAACTTTTCTATTCGAATCTTGTTCACAACATGAGAATTTATTTTGCTCAATCGCAACAGAAGAGACACCAGATCCTTTTAATGATGTTGAATTTTTTTTTAGATATGGTAACAAACTTAAACTAACAGCATTTGTTTGGTTTCTTGAAAAATATGTGAAAAGTCTACACATAATATAGGTATATAATATCTATTCTGCATATAATGTAAATGCAGTGAAGGTCACGGAATTTCTTACGTTCTGAGTTTTATTAACCAATTGAAGCAACTACACAATTATCTTGGGCTTTCGTTAAAACGAGTATTTGATAGTATTTATTAACTAATTTACTTATAGTCTATATAAGATTTGAAAAGTATGAAAAGTATGAAAAGTCTTTTTTTGTATGGGGTATCTCAGAGTCGTCGATCTGCAGTTTATGCATGGAATTTTGTATTATTTTGCACTAGCACAGGACAATGTCTGGGGAAGATTTGAAGTCCAGTTCATGCACCACCACCAGGTGGTGTCGGTAGTCCAGTAGCTGTTGCTAACTGTGAATGAGTTGATCGTGGGCAGCAAGTTGAGGCAAAACAATTTCTTGCCACGTTTAGTTGACGATTTTTACGACTGGTTTTTTTCTTTCTTTCGTTCATCGTCGTTGTTGTTGGTTTCAGTTTAGTTTTTTTGTTGTTGTTGACTGCCATTACCAATTAATAGTCGAGGCAAGAAATTTGCATGGCAAAAGGAAAGTGACAAACGCTTGAGACGGTAGTCGACACTTGAAGGAGATCACCGATTAAAGATCACAAATCATAGATTGTATACATAGTGCAGGCAGACGCGGACGCACACATATTTATGTGTGTGTGTGTGTGTCTCTCAGTATGGGAGTGTGTACGTTTTTGTGTGGCGGATGGACAATATATGTATATAGGGTATCGCTGGGAAAGTGGCTAGCAGATGTTAAAAGCCAAAGGCAGAAGGAAGATTTCTGGTTGTCTGATGATCTGCGTTCAAATTGGATTTTTGACGCCAAAAGTGAGAGTGACACGAGCGACACCTGTCCACAATCACACATACACTCAGCACCAACAGCATCCCCAGCATCATTCAAACACAAACTCATCTAAAATGCGTTCGTGATGATCTTTGTGCGTGCATTCAACTCTTTTGGCTAACCGTCATTCCCTCCTCCCTATGTGGAACCCCTTTTACAACTATGTACATACATATGTATGTATGAGGAGAGACACCTGATCGATCTGAGGAGCCAGACGCATTAAGTTGAATGGGCCGTCATTATTTTAAATTATGCGCACGAGCGATTCGAAATGCCGACACAGAGGCCAAAAACCAAAGCCATAGCAAAAGCTAAAGAGGTGGCCGTAAGCATAAGTCAAAGGCATTGGCCAACTTCATTTGCATTTCTTGTGAGGAAAATTGTTTTACACATCTTTTTTCTTTTCCACTTTGATGGATTGGCAGGCCACAAGTTGATGATTTCATTACGCCTTGACTCCGAGAGTCTTGACCCGATCTCACACTCTGCCACAGGTGTCAATGGGAAGAATGATAAACAAGAAAACTGAGTAAGGCAATTCTTATTATAAATTCTTGATAGGGAGAATAAATAGGTGTCGCTAATTATGACTTTTTAATAAATATTGTTTCCCAAATTAGTTGTTAATTTACTACTAAAAGACCCAACTCATATCAAACATCTTTATTATTAATAATTGATTCATTTACAAGCTTTAATATTTTTTAGGAATACTTTTAAAATAAAGAAACAACTACAATTTGTAATGTTTCTCCGACTTCGCAAGAGATTATTTTTAAAATTTAATTAAGCTAAGCTATTAATAATTATGTCTCTCAAAAATATTAAGTTCAAATCATTTCTTTAAAGCTAAAACTAGTTGAGAATTACAACAAAATAAAGTTAATACATACCCTTGGATGACGTTGAACCTTTTTTAAAAGTTATAAACCGTTACGAACAATATTAATAAAAACAATAATAGATCTTATTTTATGAATAAGCGACGAATAGAAAAGGTTCAAGATTCGATTTTTCTCACTTTTCAGCCTCAAGCTTTCAAACAGATGTAAAGTTTGTAAAAAAAATAATAAATATCCTAGAAGTTAGAAGCCAAAGACAACTTTTTTGAAAAAAAAACATTAATGAAATTCCGCAAAACATTTTGTAGGATTCCAACGTGATAAGTTAACAAAATTAATTGTATAGTTCCACTTTTGTAAGACACAATCGAGTCTGGTAATTTTTTTCTAATGCTAAAACAAAACGCGTAAATAGATAAATACTTATTTAGCTATTTGTTTTGCACGTTCGTCCATTTCTAAAAATTTGCCAGAACTTGATGTAACAAATTTGCTTAGCTACTCTTTTGAAGTGTTCGAAAGAACACTTGTTGCAAGTTATGGCAAGTTCCCTAGAGGTAAACGTATGTATGTATGTACATATGTGTATATATAGAACACATCCTACAATTGCTTGGTCTTTGTTTTTCTTGGATTTTTTTTGCATTTTCTTGTAGCAGAAATGCAATTTTCTCTTAAAACGATTCTTCTTGGCAAGAGCCATTCCGTATTCAATCATTGTATATGTACATACACCCACAACTCACAAGAAAATGCCCCCCCTCACCGTTCCTTCAGTACACTGCTTCCACTCCCTCCAACGAGCTTCATTAGAAAACATTCTCCCAGATGACACATTACTGTCACTTGGCGTTATGAGCTAAATTTATTGATGTTCGCCTGGCCAGCCCTCAGCTAACAGGCAGCAGGCAAGCAGCATTTCAAGCATCTCCACCATCTCCAAGATCTTCATCGTCTCTGCCTTCTTGTGGCAAAGTAAAAAGAATCTTTTTTCGTGTCAGCGCATGCCAAAAAGTATTTTTGAGAGGCCTCATTGGAAAATGTCAACATGCATCATGGTCCGGAAAGCATTTTTAAAGCATTTGATTTGTGTGCGGCTTGGTGGAAAACAAGACCTCACGGCACGAACTCGGAGAGTGCATGGAGAACAAGATGAAGGAGGAGAAACTCATTTCATAATGTGTTGTGTGTTGTGTTCGCCAGGAGAAAAACCAAAAACAAAATCGCTGACATCTATTTGGTCTGCAACAAAAACAACTGCCAAGCCAACTAATTTATAGGAAAATTCCTATGGAATTTACTTGCGGAATTTGGTAAATCATGACATAAATTAACCAAGTGATGAGTAGAAGGAGGAAAAGTAAGACAAGCTGTGTATGTGTATGTGTGTGTGTGTGTGTGAGTAGGAGGTGTTGTTCGAGTGCGTGTTAGTGGAGCAAATCTAACATTTGTTGCTGATGCAACAGTCACTTTTTTTTTTGTTTTTTGTTGTATTATTTTTTAGTTTAATTATCATAATTATTGGCAATTATTCAACATTTTGTTAAGCGCGTGTAACTAATGGTTATTTCTTCTTCTTCTATCATATCTCACTCTCCCTCACTCACTCTCGCTGCTGACGACTGACTGACTTTCTTCTGTCGTAATAACATACTAGCAGCATATGATGGGACTAACTTTAGTATAAGCAACCATCGATAAGTTTTTCTGCTTAGCGATGCGTAAGTCAATTCACTTTATTTTTCACTTGCTGCTGTAATCATTTAATTTAAAATCAACGGGTTTAGTTGATTTTTATTTTTTGATTTTTTTTTTATGTAATTGCTAACTTAATTGCTAGGCAATTAAAATGCCTTTTTTTCAGTGAGTTAAGGGCGGAGTTTTCAGATGAATTGCTATCCAACAGATAGGCGAGGTGTATGCTTAGGTATATTACAAATATATTTAAGTACGATTTTTACAAGCTGAAATGAAGAGCCGACATTATACTATATTATAAACATATGTACATATATGTATGTAAATGAGGTCAAGAGCTTGGAGCCAGCTGCATTCGATCTCATTTCATCAATGAGAGAAGTGTTTTCTTGTTTTTCTTTTTGTTTTTGTAGTTTTTCTTAGTTTTATTTTTTGTTTCGGGTTTTTTCTTTAGCATTGCATAATCATCATAATTTGTTGTCCACTTGATGTCCACTTGAGTTGCACTCTTTTTCTCTGTGTGTGTGTGTATTTCTGGCTCGGACCAAGTGCAACAGCAGAGACTGAAGCTCCACTTCCAGGTGCATATAATTATTGGTATACTCTCTGCTAGGAGAGTTTTATAGGTTAACTGACTTAACTTGACCAAATGGGAATCGAAGGAGTCATTAAAACCTACAGCTGTTGATCAGTTCTAGGCCTTTATCTAATCAGTAGACATTTTTTATGGTATTTACAAGTTTTTTAGAGTGTTTTCCTAAATTTTGCCAACAAAAAAATAAAGACAATTTATTTGTTGATTTGATCCTTGGATTTTATAATTCAAGCAATATAAAATCGTAATAATAATATACAGACTAAACAATTTGCTTTATTAATTTAATTTATTATTAATATATTATATTCCATGGAGAATTTGTCTTAGTTTACATTTATGAGACTGCATTACTAAACGACATACAATTTTCTTGATACTGTTTGGAAATAAATATTCAACGTAACTTTATCTACATGGGATCAGATGATCTTTAACTGATCAAACGTAAGTAGTTTTTATATAATAAATGATTAATAAATGATTCAAAGAAAACATCATTTAAAGCTAAATTTTATTGTATATGCCATGGAAATAAAATATTTTATCCACAGGATTTTCCTCTTTTGTTTATGAAAGTTTTGCTAATACAAATTGGAAATTATTTGAAAATTCTTTCGTTCAATGACCAATTGGTTGAACCATTTTTGAGAAATCATTTGTCATGTAATCTTATCAATTCACTTATCTGATATACTTTCAATATTTTCAAAATTCCATCTATAAATAACCGCTCAAATACACAAAGTTCTGGGCTTTAGTACTTTGAACTATTAAATGCTATTAACTGTTAAATGCTATTAATATAATAATTAGACCTTGATATCCAATTATGTGCTTTCCATTTCTAAACTACTTATTATTCTTCTTGACTTACTAGGGAAGATAAATTAAGTTCCACGTCGAAAAGGGCATATTTACATGAAATCGGATACGATAACATACTTTTTAAGCATTAGTATTTTATAGACAGTGCAAATATCTGCTCTCTGTTTCTTTGTCATATACTAGTATGTTCTTATGTAAGTTTAAATGTTCTTAATCAGTTTTATTCTTTTGTATTTGAATTTAAGAATATAAGTGTATAAGAAGAATGTACGCCAACCAACTCTTTAAATACTACTGCATTAAGGGCATTTAAATATCGATTTGTTTGCTGCTCCCTTGATCGCTCGCCTCTTTCTTTCGTTTCGTTTTGACTAGTGAAGTTCGTGTTTGTTTTTCACAACTGGCGGGCATTTAAATTGTCTTCAATTGCGCACATTACATAATTAAGACAGCAGCAGCACCACCACCACCACAACCACTACCACCGCGAAGTAGCCGCCGCAATAGTACGCCGGAGTCAAAAGTGTTGTTGTTGTTGTTATTTGGGGCTGACCGGCACTGTCTGACTGAGAGACTGACTGACAGCCCATCAACATCAACAAAATGCTCAACACCTCACAAAATGAACGAATGAAAAAAGAAAAGAAGCAAAACGGCAACCTCATGACTTTCCCGCTTGGAAGTGGAAGCTGGAGTTAGAGACATGGACCTGGGCATGGGTATGGGTAGGTAGGTATGGGGATGGGGATGGAGTTGGAGTTGCGTCGCTTAGCTGTCTGGGCCGGACTTGAGTTTGTTCGTATTTTTCGATGCATCATCGCATAATCAAAGAGTCATAAAAACCAATAATCATTATTAAGCAAAACAAGCCAATTAATGCAGCAACAACAACAGTAATTAAATGAAAATAAAACTCTTAGATTTGGCCAACATTGCAATATTGCGACGAGACACGAGAGAAAAAGAAAAAAAAAATAAATAAAAAATAAAAACGGGTCTATTATGGGTTAATGGAGAGGGCGACTGAACTGAACTGAACCGAACTAAACAGCGAGCAAGTGGCAAGTGGCAAGAGGCAAGAGGATGGAGATTGAAGGTGGTGCTGCTGCTATCGGGGAGGGGAGAAATGAGAGGGGTATTAAAATTATAATTGCAGCTGTTGCTAATTTTGCCATTTGTGTGCCATAATAGAGCAATAAATTGTGGTAAGCCAAGAGCGAATATTATGAAAAATATAAAAAAACAAAAACAAAAAAAATGAAAAAAAATATGGCATATGTCTACATACATAAAACGGGAAGAATTTATACATAGATAAACTAACTAACGCCAAGCAATTAGTGGTCAAAATTGAGTGGAAACTATTGATCATTGCGACAAATTTATCAAAAATATATTAAACGAGAGAATCAAGAGTGAACAATACAAAAAATGCGTCCCAGGTAACAATAATTTACACAAATCAAGTTTGCCGCACATTGAAAATTAGTGAAAGTTGCGCCCAAGATGTTGTTGTTGTTGTTGTTGTTGTTGTTGTTGTCGGCTGTTGCTGGTTGCCGGCTGCTGCTTGTGGCCAGTTTTGAACAGTAGCCCAGACCTAGGGCAATATCGTGTTAGGCGATCTGAAAAATTGATTAAGAAAGAAAATGAAGCGAAACGAAATAAGAAAACAGCAACAACAACAACAACAAAAAATCATACCTAATGCAAGTTTAAGGGCAATCTGTGGGTCAACTCTAATTGATTGGAAAGCCTTTTCCTTTCAGATCAATGGCCAACAATTGTTGGTTAGTTATCAGCATAATCAAATATATGTTTGTATGTATGTATGTATAATTGTCTGCATGATGACCCATGGCTAATTTGCCAACATAAATCGAAGTATCGAAAATCATTAATCAAGCAACGAACAACAAATGATTAACTCGGACAAAAAAGCTTCCACAATTTCACACGAAATGTCTTCATATTGGTTACATTTAATGTGGATAAATGAAAATTCTTACAATGTATCACAAAGTTTATGCATTTCTCTACCAAAATTGTGGGCAGGTGAGATGGAAAGAAAGCGACAACCTTTCATTTTGAAGTATTAATTAATCTACCTTCATAGGAGGAGAAGGTCTCCCTATTATAATTTAGCATTTTCTTTAATTGCAAAGGACTTGGTCGCTTAATTGAAATTAATTAATTTTAACAACTTTACATATTAGTGTTTAAAAAATTCATCAGACAGATGAAATTTTCAAGTTTAAAGATTATTTTATGGGTATTACTTTTACGGCCCTTTCACCCATATTTACATATAAGTAAGTACTCATCATTTTTTTTAATTACTAACACAACCTCCCACTTTTCAATCACACTTTTTATTAAGAGGCTATCTTTTATAATTTAATTGAAATTTTAGACAATGTGCTAAAAATCTTAACAAAGTTTGGTGTTATTTTTTCCTTTTTATTGGCAATGTTGCCAAACCAAATAAAATGTTGCAGCAGATATCCAATCCAATCGAATCCATTCGCATCCGAAATGCGAATTTGGCATTTGAAAGCTTTTTCTCAACATTTCCATCTATCCATCTGTCTTTCACCTGTTTAAAATTCAGCCATTTCATTCATAGTATGTATTATAATTTGAAAAATGTTTACAGCTCGTTTCATTTTAAGTTTTTGGCTCTTAGTTTGGTATTTTTTTTAGTTTTTTTTTTTTTTGACTTTTGCCCCCTTTCCTTTTCTTTTCTCTCCCCGTCCTATCATAATCATCATCGTTCCATCCTGACAGTTGTTGTTGCTGCCCGTCCGTCCGTCCGTCCGTCAGTTGGTTCGTTCCATTTGTCGTTTTCCTTTTTAAGTGCTGAATTTTTCATGTGCATTTAATTAGTTGAATTATGGCTGCGAAATGTGGCGACTGGCAACTCTTTGCCAGCCAGCATAAACATTACAATCTATTAAAAACAAAAAAAAAAGATTTTACAATATAAAAAATACATACACACACACATACAACTAGCAGAAAATAAAGTAAACACTTTGCCATATTGTGCGACAACTTTCGCGAAATAATTTTATAGACTGTCCAACTGGACAATAGACCTGCTTGGACTCGGCGGCAATCAATTCCAACGATGTCACCTTTCGAATTTCGGCTTTTTTCTCTCCGTTTTGTATGTGTGTGTGTGTGTGTTTTTTGAGGAAAGTTCACAGACAAGAAGGTAAAAGGTTATGCAAATTCAAGTGCCACAAATACGAGCGACTAACAAAAGAAGTCACAGAGTAAAGCCTTTCATATGTGACTTTTCATTGGATATATTCATTCATTTTGCACAACAAATCAAGGTCAAGTCTTATCTTTCTTCCTCAAGTTAAATCTCCATAAGTGGGTCAGATGGTTTATTCAGTCTACTTCAATTCTTTGATTCTTCAAATCGACAAATTTTAAGGAATTATCAGTTCATAGCAGATCAGTTCTTAAGTTACATATGTGTATAATTTTTTAATTCAAATGTCTTTCCGAGTGTATTATCGTTGTTATTTTTGTGAATCAAATCATTAAGGGTCGCTGCCCTAATTTCAATACCGAGAAACTTTCTTTAAAAACAAAAAAAAAACATTATGCTCTCATGCTTAGTAAAGAAACCGATCCAGACTTTTTTTTTTTTGGCCGGCAAGCCTCTCTTGACCTTTGGCAACCTAAGTAAATTCATTTTTAATGATTTCCATTCTGTCCTTCAAAATTAATTACGCCCTTTACTTTTGATGTTTGAACTTTACACTCGTACAATAAATCTCTTACCTGGTGGCACGCTAATTACGCCGGGCAATCTTTTAATTAACTATACCAGCAATTTGGAATAACTAACAAAAAGGGCGACCCAAAAAATAAAACAGAAAGACAAAAACCAAACAAAAAATAAAAATGTTAAAAATCTTGGTCTGTTCTCTCCGAGTTGATGAGTCGCCGTCGTATTATTACAAACAATTCTTGTCACTAATTACAATGTAGAAGAACAAAAATAAAAAAAGCGATATGTTCAAGAAGAAAAAAACACAAAAAAAAGCATCAACAAATGTAAACTGGGTCAAGTTGTTGTAGTTGTCGTTGCCGTTGTCGTTATTGTTGCTGCTGTCGGTCGAAAAATAAACAAATTGTGGAAAAACTCAAGATCATTTTATCTGCGGTTTCATTTTGAGTGTGTGTGTGTGTGTGTCTATATGTGTGTTTGCTTTTCTTTTTCTCTTTTATTGTTGTTGTTGCTGCTGTGGTGTGTTTTAAATTTTAATTTGTGTAATTTGCTTGCAGAGTTTGCTAAGTAAGCACTTGCCGGATTCTTAAGCCAAGTTAATTTAGCGCAATTTAATTCAAAACAATTGCTAATTAAAACATTTTCTTACACGAAATGTAAAATTTACGATTATTTAATGAACCAAAATGATGGCCATAGAGCGGAGAACTACAAACAAAGAATTAAATGGCCAGGGGTCACCTTACTAATTGGCATTCATAACTGATGTTTCCCTGCATTTGCAAACTAAGACCATAATGAAATCAGCGAAATCATTATTCATCCATGGATAAAACTTTTAGTAATAAAGGTAGCAAAAAAAAAAACAAGTAAACTTTGGGGAAATATCCATGTACTAGCTTAAACTGATAATTCTTTCAAACTAACATATCAAAATCTATTGTATATACATATGTATACCACTAGACTATGTATTTAGACAATTCGTTGTAAAAACAGTTTCAATCTGAATTTTCTATTTTATTTTTATGACTATACACTGTCAGAAAGCCGATTAGAAGATTTTAGGCAATAAAATTGTGTAATCATTTTTGCTAGTGGCATAGAACAGCATTCCCCTGAATTGTGTTCAAATTTGTACGAATTCTCAACAAATAGATTGAGTAAAAATCCTTATTCAACGTTCAAATTGACTGTCTGGCAATGTATGTAGATAGCTCATTCAAGTTAAACAATTGCACTAGAACTAAACGTTCAAATAATTGTGCTATTCATCTCAACAATCTTAAAATATGATCTTGAGATGCCAAACAAAAGGATTGTTCCTATAATACTATAAATATTATATACTGAAAATGCAACTATTTCGATTTTGATGCAGTTGAATAACAAAGCGGATAAAAAAACAAAACTGTTAAATTTATGTAGGATACTCATAAAGCGCAATAATAACATGGACTAACTATTATTATTAATATTATTTGATATCCATTACCGTTTGCAAAATCTAGAATATATCTAAAAATAATGTTCATCCATTTTAAACAGCCAAAATGAGAATGTAAACTTTTAATCAAATCATAAAATGGTAAATAAAAGTCGCCAACATGTATGTATGTAACATTTAAAAAAAACAAAATTTCCCAAAAATCGACTCAAAGAAGCTGAATAATATATATTTAAGGCAATTGGTAAAGTTTAATAATAAGTGTGCCAAACTTATATTTTTTGCTGATAATTGAGTAAAATGAAATATAAAGGTATTGATTGCAAAATCTAAAGGATTTGATCTATAAATGCTGTTAATGTAGTGTACATATATGGTTCCGAAATACACAATAATCGCCAATATCTTATAATTTCCCTCAAGGCAAAGTTGGTAGGTCACAAGGTAAGACACTTGTTTTCTCCATCAATAAACAAGTAACCAACTTTTTTATACATACGTATTTTAGATGACTAAAGTGAGTGGTGGGTTGGTGGAGTAGTGCGTTGGTGATTTCTTATAGATCATTTCAACGGTGCATTTCCGGCCAGCACCCCAACGAGCAAATAACCACGTGCCCATAGATTAAAGTTAACAATTTTTGTTGTACGTTGTTTTTTTTTTTTGTTTTTGGGTTGTTTTTCTACAACAAAGCAAAATAAATACTTGATGAGAGCGAAAGTGAAACGCAGATACATCAACAACAACAACACAAGCAATAACAACAAAAGTCTAATCAGTCTAACAGCAAGAGCAACAACAACAACAACAACGACAAGTACATATCATGCTTTAAACTCTCTTTCTATGTCATTGACAGACGCGTAGTCGTCGTCGTCGTCGTTGGTCGTTGGGTCGTATATATACTTAGTTGAATTTTGTTTTTCTGTGACTGACAAATGAAAATCTCAATTGGCTATCGCGAGACAATCAAAAGACGAAAAACTCACAGAGACACACACAGAGCCCACAGTGCGATGAGAAGCTGAACCTGCGTTGTTGCTGCTGTTGCTGATGGTTGCAAACATTACACATTACAACTAAGCAAAAGAAATGACAACAACTGCACACTAACAACAGCAACAAACAAACAGCAGCAGCAACAACAACAACCACATACGAAAATTCACTTTCACTCATCGCTTTTTTCTTCTTCTTTTTCTTCTTCTGCTGCTACTTGCTCTCTCAGTCTCTGTCTAAATTTTTGAAAACGTCATCATGTCGCCTCGATAGAGAAGGAAAACAAAACATTACCCTCCACTCAAAATCTGTTGCCACTCTTTGAAACAACAAAGAAAATCCAAAGATCTCTGCTGATTGATGAGTGGTAGAAGTTGTCGACGGAAGAAGAAGTAAAGTGATGTAAATGGGTGGAGGTGTCGGTTTGCTGCAAAGGTAAATCATCTGCCGCCAAAGTAGAACAAACAAAATAAATAATTATACAAAAAAAAAAAAACGAAAATTTGTCACACACACACACGTACAAACAACGGACTGCAAGTTTTGGACCGGCTGTCTACTGCCTGCTGGCCTGCCTTTCGGGCTTGTCCAATTAAATGCAAATTTTCTTTTATTTTTCCACCATTTCGCTTTTAGAAATCGAAGCCAAACCGCTGCCAGGAGCCATGAAAATGATAGAAAACAACAACAACAACAATAATTCGAAAAACAAGAAACAAACTGAAATAAATTGAAAGATGCAAATAGTCTTTTCACCATGTTTTTCTCTTTTTCTCTCTCTAACTATCTATCTATCTCTCTTTTTACTAGATGACCACCCACATGGCCATCTATGGCCGGACCAAACGTCTCACTTCCAACTTCAAACGTTCAGACAGAGACCAAAGAGACTAGAGACCAAAGACTAGAGACCAGGCCAGGCCAGGTTAGGTGAGGCCAACTACCAAATCGTTTTCAAAATTTATGTGCATTTTGAATGGAATCACCACCAATTCACCAATTCATTGCGTGGGCGTGGTGGAACAAACAAAAAAATATATATACATACATATATACAGAGAAGATCTCTTGAACATACTCTGTCTGTGTGTGTGCGTGTGTTTGTGTCTTTTGAATTTCTACTGAAACTAGCGAAAGTATCGCTAACTGAAGGCAAATGAACTAGTGAGAGTGACTATTTCTACTGAATATGTCATATTTGAAGTTGTTGTTTTTTGTCCCCCCACGATAGACTCTGTAATCATAAAGGAGAACAGAGCACTCAACACTCAATATCTATGTGTAAGTATTAACAATTATTTCATTGATAATATATAACTTTTCCTTTAGTTAAGCAGACTCTGCGCATCTCACTTTGTGATTGGGTTATTATGCCAGACATATGTTCACAGAGACTAAGAATAAGCCAAATATAAGGCCAATATATATAAACATCTTGTCTAGTACAAAATTAAACCCAACTAAAACAAGTGTAGTTAGCTGGAAAATTATTATTCTAGTTCATTATTACTAATTGTTCTAAATAACTACACTTGAACTACGAAAGATAGTTCCGTCGAATGAGATATTGTTCATCAAAATCGGATAACAATTAGATAGACTTCGTTGGCTCGCAAAAAATGTACTTATACCGTCCCGTATAAGTACGTCCCTTTTTACCCTCTTTTCCATGCGAAACAAAGAGAGGGAAATAGTTCAGCTGCTTTGCTTAGTAATACCTGTTTAGCAGGTAGGCCTTTAGAAAAGTGAGAGAGGTGTCTGACTTAATTACAGTATGTGCAGAGCATAGGAAAGTAGAGAGGAAAGATTAAAGATGAGAAACCTACTCGAATACGATGGAAAATTGCCAATTTAGAGTCTAAATTTTAGACCATAAAGAATGAAAAGCAAAAACTGCTTTTAAACTGATTCAATTCTAGCTTGATATGACTTTGGGCTGGCTACGAGATTCGTACTCTAATATAGGACAGACTAAATGCCCGTTTTTGGTTGTGTGTAGATCGTTAAATTTTGTTGACCACCGTCAAAAGACGACCCCGCCTAAGTAGTAGATATACGAATGACTTGAAAGATAAGTTATGGTCAAGAAGTAAACCCAAATCGCGCATAAGCTATGAAATTGCTAAATGAGAAGAGCATCTGTAAAAATTGCCTAGCTTTATATTTAAAACTCATTAGATTTTATGGATTTTTTTCACACCAACTCTAAAGATCATAGAGACTAGCTTCAAGCAGACATAAAAAAGGACACTTGGCCATGGCTTATTGTTAGACACATGGGAATGTGTCAATACCAAAGGAAGATCGTTTATGAAGGGAGTGAATGGAAGTGAACCCAAATGACTGTCCTGTCCTTCGATGATCTTTGAAAAGAAAGACTCGAAATTAACTAATTCCTTACATAAAGGCATACCTTATTACAATAGCCTTTATCTTGGATGAGCTAAGCCCATTGAAATGCAAACTTTTATAGATCGCAGGATTAAAGATACAAGTGGATGTTTTATAAGAGAATAAAGGAATAAAAGTATCGGCAATAGCCTTATTCGTATCAGCACTATTATAGATTAGAGGTAATAATATTCGCCTAATTGACTAATTGAGAATATTCTATATTCACTCCATAGGATTATTTCGCTGTAAAACTTCTCAATATTAGAGTGTCATTTTTATAAAGTTATTGCCTTTCAAAGTCATTGAGTTGACATGAGTCTGTTTCGATTTGACTCAACTCAACTCGACTCGTAAGTCAATTTGCTGATGATGAAAAATGTACCTATGTATACATATATGAGCTTTATGAAGCGGAAGATGCTCACCGTCATCATCGTCATCGTCGTCACTGAAAAGCACATTCTAAGCACAAGGTTGTGTAGAAATAGCATTCAGATTTATATACCAAAGTTTATGAACTCGCAAAATGAAGTCGCAGTTTTGATTTATAGCACTTGAAAACGAGAGACTGTAAAATCATTGCTGGCTCTGCAGTTTTTGGTCAAAACTAAGCCACCCTTCATCCCACCACCCACTACTAGCCATACTCCTCTATCTACCTATGTACATATGTATGTATGTTTGTATGCCTGAGTGGTGCCTATGCGAAAATTTGCAATTCTCATTTTTGGGCAAAAAGCCGCAACGTCATCATCATCCTCCTTCGCTCTGCTAATTCGTGGCTCATTTCAATTGTTTGAAATTAATTTGTTTCCGTTTGTAATTAAATTTGCTAACTCAGCCAGCCAGCATACGGACGAAATACACAAAACCACACAAGGCAGACAGAGCGGAGCACCTACCCGTAAGAAGATAAAAAACAAAACGAATGGGGTCAAGCTGCTAAAAACTGACCTTAATCGCAACTTGTGCGCAATTATGATTTATTTATTATAAGACATTTTGTTGGACTATTTCTTTTTATTTTGCCTTTGTAAAGGTTTCTTTTTCGGGGTTTACCTTCAAACAATTGCAGATCGAAATCAAAATCCGTGACAAATGATTGTGGCTAAATAACAATTAGATGCCATCGAATTGAACTTCAAGTACTATAACTGAGGAGAATTGTAAAATTGTATTCGATACACTATTATTTACCATTTTATGGATTTATTGTGAAATTCGCTTCTTCTCATACCCTATAATTATGTAAGCAGGTGTTTATAGGCAGAGTAAAGTTTAATTGTATCTAATTTTGCATGAAGCAAAACTCAAAAGACCAAAAAAAAAAGCTAAATACGCAAGATATACATACTTATGTACGATTTAGTAAAACGGGAATCTAAAATTGAAGTGGTTATTTATAACGGACATAAATAATGATCCTTTCTGCCTTTTTTAAGGTATTTTTCTTTTAAATTAAACCTGATTCCTATGGTCAAAAAACTGTAATAACAGATCACACATGTTGGTAGTTATTTGTCAGATTGGAATTTAGCTTTAAGTGGATTACTGTCTGTCCCTATCTATGATGAAATTTAATAATCTGAAACTGGTTCTTTTTATATATTGGCAACTAGCCTAAATCTGGTAACTAAACCATAGAAAAATTGGCCAAAAATGATCAAAAACATTGTCAAATTCCATGCGAATTTAAAAAGAGCTTTTATAAAAATGATCTGCCGGGAAAACAATTTTGGTTATAAATACTTTTTTGTTTGTTATTTTATATTATCACCCATAGTTGTGTTAAATTGGATACAAGTCGGATTACTATATTACCTGAAAGTTTTTTTCGATTAGACAACTGTAAGTTGGGAAAGAGACTTCGACACGGTTCTATAATTCTAAATCCTATTCGAGGTTATGCTATCCATTATAAAATCAAAATCTTTAAAAATATTTACCTATCACAAGAAACCTGATAAGATTATTTTTTGCTTGCTTTTTTTATTCTACGCTGGAATATAAGAATAATACCATACACAGACGGATAATATTTAAACTATAGACATTTGAAAAAATGTATTTTACGTATGATGGTAATCTGTTGCAAAACAGTTTTATTTTTAAAACATATTAAGTTAATATTATTAACCACGAGCTCTTCTCAATTCATATCTATTGAGATTCTGAAGTATTCCTTTTCCAAATAATGTGTTCAATCCACCTTTCTGGAGTGAACAAATTCCCGATTGACCTAGTATTCTAAATGAAACCATTAACACCTAAGACCAAGTCAACATTGTACTTGAATGTCTAAACACAAGTTCTTTTCGCATGTAATAGTGGCAAATCATGGCCATTGATTAATTTTTGGCTAACATTTCATTTGGCAAGCGATTCAATTGTCTTTTGCAAAACAAAATTGCTGTAAGTAGTCGTACTTGGTTGTTGTTTGTTTATTTTATTGCTATTGTTGCTGAATTTCTTGTCAATTCATTGGCTTTAATTGCGTGTTGGTGTTGCCGTTGCCATTGCCGTATTGTGAATTTGTTGGATGGTTGGATTGATGGAAGGGAAGGGAGGGGAAGGGTAAACATGATAATGATATATGGCCTGCAGCATAAATTTCGTATTTGTGTATCTTGTGGTGTGGTCAAAAAGATTGATGGTGTTATGCAATGCGAAACCCTTTCTGTCTGCCACAAAAACCGAAACCTTATCGGTAATGCGCATCGTGGCGCAGCAGCGCAAAAGCAAAAACAACCGTTCAGAGTTCAGTTGCAGGCACGCAAAATAATTTTTGTTTTTTTGTTATTTGTTGTTTTTATATATAGAAAAGGAAAACAAGTGAACTGAACCTCCCACTCACTCTCTCTCTCTCTCTCTCTCTCTTACATTCTCTTTTTCTGTTCTCCTTCTTTTTTATTGTGTTAAAGCCAAGGCAATGCCAAAATCCGCTTTGAAATGAAATTAAAATACAGCAACAACAATAATAATAACAACTACAAGAAAAATTTTATCATTTGGCTAATTTTTTGTGCTGGCTGACACGCAAACCACCTAAAGTCAGCAAAACCCGAGTCAAAGCCCAAACCAGAGCCAGAGTCAGAGCCATAGCCAAAGACAAAAGCCAAAAGCTGGAAGTTGAAGCCAAAGCAAAGTGCAAAATGTCGCGGCATTATAAATTGAAATGCTTTTTGCAAACGGAAACAGACGTATGAGAGGGTCCTTAAAACTGACTGACTGACGGACTGACTGACGTTATCCTTCTCAGAGAACCTACCCCCGAAATCTACACACACACACACACACACACACCAAAACCGAATCTCACTTTTTGCCAAAATAAATAAAGTTCATTTGCCGCAGTCTAGACAAGCGAAATGTGCCAACAACTGCAATGGCTGATGGCTTGATGGTCTGAGGCAAAAGATACAGGGTGTGTGTATGTTTTCTGGGTGTGGGCTATAGCTGCCAAAAAGGACATTAAATCATTCGGCCAGGTTTATTTTGGAAAGAGAGCCAAAAACCTAGAACGCAGGCACTGGCCCTGGCCCTGGCCCTGTCCATGGCCCAGGCGAGGCCAGACAGACAAGGTTTTTCCTTCCAACTATCTGTATAAACATATATACATGCATACATATATCTAAATATGTATATGTAAATGTGTGTGTCGGCGTCTATCTGTTTCTGTCTGACTGTCTGGGTGTGTGTGTGTGCTTTTGCTGCAGCAAATAATAGTAATTTGGCTAATTCAAAAATTGCTGCTTTCGGCCGCTGTTGACGTTATTGTTGTTAGTGTTAAGCTGTTTTGCTTCTAGCCATGAACTTGAAAAGGCTTTTCACATTTTCAATTCTCGTTTTCCACACAGTGTTTTATTTTTATTTACTTTTTTTGTGTTGAGCTAACAATGTGATAATTAACAAGTATATTAAATACTTAATTTCACACTTTAATTTTCTGACAATTATTAGGTACCCCTTATATTAAGTATAAGTAAACATTTTTTTCAATTTCTCATATTGAAATTAAATTTAATTGCTGTATATTTTTAACCTGTTGTCTTGTTAAAAAACACCTACACACTTTTCTTTAATTTAGAAATTTTAATATTGCAATTTTTTCATGTTCTGCATTGGGTATTTAAATATCGAAAACATTGTTAACTATCGGTTATATCAAATATACATATATCCTTTTTTTTTTAAATTAATGTTAGATTAGAAGTAGATCCAGGGCTAAAAAGGAAATTAATCTATGTATATATATGTCAAAAATTCTAAAAAGTTGAAATCAAATAAAATTTTTTATGAAATCAACTAATGTTCAATTTTTTCGCATCCACCTTTAAAGTTTTTTGGATTTATTTACAGTTTTCTTTTTATCAAATTGAGTTAACTTTAATTACATAGCAAAATAACTTATAAATATATTTATTATTATTTATATATATATATTTTTTTTTTGGTAAATGAAGGTGACCAAAAAAAAATTCGGACAATCCACCACAAATTAAACTCATTCTTTAATCCAAAATATAAATATTTTAATCAAACACATTTTCTTACGTCTTAATTAATACATATTCATAAAGGGTTCGATAAATGTTACTAACCCATTGACCTTCCCTCGTAATAATAAAACAGTTATTTTCTTAAAATTTGTTTATTGGAATGTTATAGGTGAAAAATTATTGCTGAAAATAATTATCTGCAATTAAATGTCAATTAGGTACACTGCAATAACATTTACTGCTTCTGGCATACTTTTTTAAACATATTATAAATGTGTGAGAAAATCATTAAAAAATTAGAAAATAACTAAGTTAAGAGAAAAAAAAAAGAAAGGAACCGAACGAAAAACTTAACTGCTTTTTTGACAATACTTTTATTTATTTATATATACTTAGTATATTGGTAACTTAATTACTTTTCGCTTAGACATCGTTCTTGGTGAATATTTATCGAAATGGCTTTAAATATTCAGGAAATATGATGGCAGAGTACATGAGAAAAGTGTTTGGAACATATTAACATATTACCCTCAAATACAAGGGTATATAAAGAACAACAGAACCAAAGTTGGTTACTTTTGATATATTAAATAGTTAGAGTTAACTTTTAATTTAACAACACTGACATCAAAATTCAAAATGAGTTAAAATCATAAAAAACAAAACATATAATTTGATGGTTTAGCATATACTACATAAACACCAGTTTATGGCCTTCCCCTCCACATCCCCCTTTTAGTAAGTTAGTTGCATCGAAACACCTGAGTCACACATATATGAACATTGTACACACAAACATATATACATACATATGTAGCATGACAAAGTCAGTATCACCTCATCACCCCTCCCAAGTAATATCAATGAACTTGCAAAAGTGGGGTGTTGCCTATTGTATGCAGGCGTGTCCAGTTAGATGGGGCGTATGACTAATCTACACGTGTTGGTGATAAAGCAAGAGGACTGTATGTTACTGTGTGTGTGTGTGTGTGTGGGCTAAGCCTGATTGCAGACGAGAAGAAAACAAAAAAAAAATAAAACTTACAAAAAAATGGGAAATATTGTTGTCTAAGCTCTACGAATGGCCGGCCATTTCAAATCGCTCCACCATCTCTGTCTCCATCTGCGTTGGCTTTAATTAAAGAGAATCAACAAAGGCAGCGGCTGGCTGGCGGCAGGCGGCAAGCTCTTGCAGATTTGCATTTTACCCAAAGAGGCCACAAATTGTTGTGCAATTGACTTCAGCAGACACTGCCACTGCCGCTGCTGGTGCTGGGGTGCTGGTGCTAGTGCTTAACGACGCGGAAATATGCGCCTAAGATTCCTCTCATCCCCATACCCAGCTAGCTAAATTGAATTATTATGCAATTAGCAATTAGCATAAATTGAATCGAAAGCCTCAAGAATGCTGCAAAAGGAATCTCTTCTCATATGGCAAAACACTTGACTGGGTCAACCATATGAATAGTTGAATTCACATGTATATAGTCAATATATGTATATAACATTATATATGTATATGCATACTGTTACTATTGCTCCATGGGGCTCTCCAAGGTAACTCTTTACCGACGACCTCTTTGGCTCTTCTCTCCTTCTCGATCTTGATTGTTTGCTCATTTAATGCCCACATTTTTGTCAAACAAATAACGAAAAGATTTGTTTCATTGTTGATATTTGCATTTTGCTTAAGAATATTTAGCATTGTACGTATGTATGTAGATCTCATCATCAAGTGGCTGGAATTTCGTAATATGCCTCTACGACCTCCTCTTTCATAGAGTTGAAAAACAATGCTTGAACTTCTTCAAGGGGCCCCTCAATTTCATTTCATATGGATGGATGATGCAAAATAATCGTAACACGAATCGCAAATCGCGAATTCCAAACTGAAAGCCAACATAAACCAAAGACTGCTGTGTCATCTTAGCCAAGCTAAATGAGATAGAGCTACAGAGAGAGTCAAAGTCCAAAAAGCAAAAGAAGATGCAATCCGACTGCAGCAGCAGCAGCAGCAGAACAAGCTGAAAGCAATCTGGCTTAATCATGTGCGAAGAAGTCAGAGATGCTAACCAGAAAAAAAAGACAAAAACGAAAACAACAACAAGTTGCAACAACGTCGCACATAACCGAACGAAATCGAGTTTTTGTTATTCTTTCTTCTTTCTGCCACAACAACAATGACTCTTCTTAGCTGGCTCTGTTGGCCAAGTCTTCTTTTTTTATATGACTCAACCAGATCCAGAGCTAAGATGGCCAACGATTACGATGGCAACAAAACCTAAATACACTTACTAAAAAAACTGTCGACAAAAATTACATGATATCCAAAGAACACTTGCAGGGACAGATATAATTCTCTTCTTTTAAGTTATATACCTAAATCATTCTTCCAGATCGAGTATTCATAGATGTATGCCAATTGAAAAAATCGTATACATTTATCGTATACATAATTTTAACAAACAACTTAACAGTGTAATTTAACAAAATCATAATAATATACCTCAGAGATAGCCAACTTGAGGTCAACAGCATAAATTGAGCAGCTCTTTTCTACAGCTACTTTAAGAACCATAAATTTCTAGCATAGACAGAATTTGCAATTGGCAAGAACCAAGGTCTTCGCCCTGAAAAAGTAACAGCAGCTAAAAGCATTTATGACAAGTTGGAAAAATAAATTTTCAGACAAGACTTAAAGCCAAATGCCGTATTTAAAAATTTTGCTAAAAAGCTAAGCTAAAAACTATATTTAACTATATGAAAAAGAATTGCATGTCGTATATTTATTAAACTCATCAATAGATAATGAATTAACTTTATTAACTTTAAGAAGACGATTGCATATTTCGTCATAAAAGCCCATAATTACTTACTAAAATTTAACAATTAACCAACATCAATATTTTTTACTGACTATCCAAAATCCCTTGCTGAAAACCTATTGAGCACATTTGGCCAATCTTGTCTAAAACCAAAAACAGCTTTAGACAATTCTCATTCTATGTACATACAAAAACTGACAAAATCTTATTATTAAGAGAAAAATGTAGATATTAATAATGCTAGATAATTACAATAAATAATTCAATAATTAATGAAACAAAAACAAATATACATAAAGTTAATAATGAATGGCGTAGAACATTATTATTATTTTAAAGCAATGTTAAATAAATAATAAAATAATTTCTTTGACAACAAATACCAAAACTGCATAAACACAAATTGCTTACATTTCCTTTTATATAATATTTAAATCTTACTTATTTAAATCTTGTGCACATACAGATTTATGTAATTATTTAAAAGACTTGAAGATTGAAAGAAAAATAAATGTTATGTAAAAGGACAACATGACTTCAATACGATTTTGACACTTAACTAAAAGAATGAATTTTTTTAATGCAGGCTAGTTAGATAGCTCAAAATCAAGTAAAATCATAACAACAAGTTACCAAGCTGGTAGAGATGAACTGGTCTGCCACTATGAGTTGAATTCTGTTGGAGAGGAAACGTTATTTCCAGGAAATTCGCTAAACTCTGTCTCTCTCTCTCTCTCTCTCTCTCTCTCTCTCTCTCTCTCTTTTCTCTTTCTCTGGATTAATGCTAACTTTCAGGACCAGATAAGAAGGAAATTTTCTTTCATTTCTAGGTAAAGAAAAAATAAGAAAAACCAAAACTTGATTATGAATCACCGCAAAATACAAAATGGGGAAAACCGTTTTTATGTGGAGGGAAATGCATGTCCGTTGGAAAACATTTCGACTTGATGAGATGTGAACAACACAGTGTGACCTGAACAGCAAAAGCAGAAGAAGACGAAGATCTTCTCTCCTACATACATATACCAAAAAAAAGAAAAACTGAACCCCTCAGAGCTAATTAAGCCGACTCGCATGAGTTGTGGGGTCTGTGTCTCCCAAACAGTTTCAACAACAATGAGAAATCGCTGGCTTCCTGGCATGGAAAAAAAAATAACACAGAAGAAAACTAAAGAAAAACTGAGAAAAACTTGTTCATCTTCAGCTAACGAGCGGGGCCAACAGACTGACTGACTGACTGGCAGACGGACTGACGAACAGACAGACAGACAAACAAAAGCAACAACTAAACGACAGGTAGGTAACAGGTAACAAGTAGCAAATGGCAAGTGCAAGTGTAACAGCAACAAAGCACTTGGAGACGACTCCCCCTGAATAGAGCAGAGATGGACACGTGATACGTTCACGAATTTGCCAATAGAAGACACTGACTCATTTTCCAATTAAATGCTGGCTTCTTCCGAAAGAATCAACTAATAAGTAACTCAATTTGTTCACAAATTAATATTAAGTCTGTTATTAGTTGCTGCTTAAAGATGATAGTGAGTTGTACTAGGAAATACAACTGTAAAAGAAAGGAATTTTAAGATTAACTCATTTGATGGAAGTTGTGAAAAATTTCAGTTAATTTTCCAAAATAAAAGCATCTGTTAAGAAGTCCGTTAAGTAGCTACTAGAATAATAAATTATAAGTATAAAAACACTAAATTGCTTTAAATTTCTTATTGAATTGCTCGAAAAATTAGATAGAGAGAGAAAAAGAGACAGAGAATGGAAAGTTATTTAAATTTTATTCGCGTTTGAAAGGAATTATTCAATTATATTGTAAATGATTGGCGTTAATGTGTTCCTATGTCTTTAATCAAGTCAAGCTCGTTTCTTTGAGCCTTTTACAGACAACTTTTACTTCCTACATACATACATATGTACATACACATATAGTAGGATGAACCAAATTCACAAAATCCTGTTTCCGCTCTCTAGAGTCTTGTGAAATGATCAATCACAACCTGCACAACACACGCTCATCTCTGCTAACTACTTGTGATTTTTAAGAGTTGGGTTTGGAGAGAAGATGGGGGCAAAAAGAGTTTTTTTTTTAGGTTGACTGCCTCCTGGCTTGGGTGGGTGGTTAGGTGGCTAGGCGGTTAGGGCAGGGCGTTGTTGTGCATAGGGCTCTATGGACTCTGGGCTCTGGGACCAAGACAATAAACAAATAAATTACATGAAAGCGGCTGCCACAGTTTGAATCTTTTCAACAAGATAATCACAATGAAGCGGCACGAAATGTGCAGCAATGTGGCATCCTCATTAACCCACCGACTACTCCCCCCATCACATCCCATCCCATCCCATCCCATCTCTCTTTCTCTCTTGCTCGACGAGAAAGTGAAAGTCATTGCGAATCCCAATCCTCTAACTCTAAGCAGGCGGCAAAGTAATCGGCCAGGTCGCCACTTGGGTTAATTAAAACGCACAGAGAGTGAAAGAGATCGATAAAGACGAGGGAGAAGAAAAAACCAGAAGACGCAGAAAAAGAAGAAGTTGTAGTAAACTAAGACAAGACTCATTCAGAGGAACGTCGCGTTCCATGTGTCCCCTCCTCCCCTGCACACACACACACACACACACATATGTATCATCGGTATCGATATGAAATGTAAATATTTGTATGACCGCAAAAACCGCAGAAAAAAAGCATCCGTAAGATGCCTTTGAAATGAAATGTGATGTCTGTCTGTCTATCTATGTATTTATCTGTTGTCCGTCTGTCTTGGTGTGTATCTTGGGCAATTCATTTGCTCACAATCTTCAGGAGAATTGGCTATTGCTATTAACTTTTCACTTCTTCCGCTACCAATAAGCAAATCAAGCGATTTGTGCGAATGAGAAGAAAGTAAAGAAAGCTGCTTCAATATTGCTGCTGCTGCTGCTGCTGTTGTTGGAACTCAATGAAATTCAATAAATTTACTGAGGCAACTTCACTTGGCTGCCACTTAAAACTGATAGCTATATTTAAGTCCAGTTACTGATGCCATCCCCTTACCCTCCCCCTCCCCCTGCCATGTGGATTGCTCTTTGTAGGTCAATCGAGCACACCAAGCTCTAGGTGGCACAACATGGACGGCTGCTACCAATAAGGGGCATCAATCTACAAGCAGCAATAACAACAATTAGAAAAATATCATTAATATGCCATTTGTTATTCCAACTGTTTGTATTAAGATGAAAAGTTTTCCAATCAACAATTTTTGTTCGATTCGATCTTACTCCATCTAATTTGAGTTCACATTGAATCTAATTTGATTGCTTTATTGATTCAAGCAATATACAAAATCTGGTTCTGCACCATATTTGGTATTCAAATCTTGGATCTTGATCAAATTTATGCATGTAGATGCCAGATCTTCAATTAACTTGTATATAGTTACTTAGAAGTCGTTAAGAAACCCACATAATCGATTAATCGACAAATTGTGAATCAAGGAACTATAACTATCCCCACAAATCAAGCTAAAGAACTACGCCCTTGGCCAGCAGAGGGCTAACATACAAGTCGAGAGTGATGTGAATAACTGGCGATTGGGGTCGAGTTTATTAATGCAATTGAACCCTTACTTTATTTTACTTCCCTTTCGTTTCACTGCCTTTTTGAGCCTTATTTTTTAAAGAACTTGGTAAATGGAATTGTTATTAATAATAAAAATGCAAAATTTCATTGGAAAAATGTTGAATGAATGTGTCTGCGTGTGTGTATGTATGTGTATCTAGCCTACTTGGCCATTTGGCCTCGACGCGTGGGCCTGACAGTTAACAAGACGTCGACGACATCTCAATAAACCAGAGCAGATTTAGCGATTGTGCAATGGGTGGCAAGTGGCAAGAATCCGAGAGCTGGCAAGCCCAGCTGTGCCGGCCAGGCCAGGCCAGGCCAGGCGCAGACCTTGCCCAAAACGGTAAATGTTGTACACTGAGTATCCAGTACCCACTAACCATGCACCATGTGGACGTTGGCTGCTCGGTTGCACGGTTGTTCGATTGCTTGTGTGTGGGACATTTGGCTGGCTAACATTACACATTACACCGGAGGCCCACATTGACATGCTCTGAATATTATACTGGTCCTCCCTCCACCAATCCACCAGCAACAACCATAGCACATCCTCTCGCTTCCCGCACACCCGGTCGCCTTCATCATCACCACGTCTCTCTCAGTGGTGTTGCTTGTATTGTTGCATGCAGCACTTGCAGCAGCGGCAGCAACTGCAACTGCAGCAGCAGCAGCAGCAGCCCGTTGCCAAGTGGCTTGAGAATGGCATTTTGATTTATTGGCTTGTTTCAGAGTTCCGATTATGCAATCGCAAATCGCAAACTATAAAATGCAGGCAAACATCCAACCAACCAGCCAGGCGCAATAAATTCTCAAAATGCGATTATTTTTGCGCTTTTTGCATTTGTTTTTGTTTAGTTTTATTTTTTTTTTAACTTTTTTTTTTGAGCCCAATGAATTTTTTCCCACAATTTGCAAACAATAATGAAAACAAGCTGCTTGCAGACTGACTGGCTGGCTAATTAAATCAAATAAGCCGAGACTAAGCGCATTAAAAATGCACCAAACATTACAACAACAAAAAACCAAAAACATACATTCAGTATATAGACAAAAAAAAATCGGGAAAACCCAAAACAGATCGCAAAAAAATCAGGCAATCAGAGGAAGTACTTTCAGTTTCACATCCGACACGCCGACATTGAAATACTCTGCTTTGCTGGCATATAATTTCTTGAACAATTTTTACCATAGACTCATTATCTTATTTTTATTCACATTTGCTAATTGCAAATTTTATTAAGCTGATTTTTACTCGTTATAATAATTTAATTTAAAACTTTTGAAACCTATTTACAAAGTTTGAGTTTTAATTTTCTCTTAAAGCTGATCAAAAATATATATTCACGTTTGAATGTATGCACATATATATACTTATGTATGCTGTGAAATTCAAAAGAGTTAAATATATCCCTTATTCTATTGGATAGAATTAAATGTTTTTTAAGTGGAAATTTCATACGCTATGATCGACTAATTTTGTTTGATTCCCAATTTTAATATTGAAATTCAAAATAATTTAACTATAAAGATGTAAAAAATTGTTTTATAATTTTAAAACTATTTCAAAACTTTAATGTTTTGACAATTATTATTCGACTATTATAAATAAACTATTTTAAAATATGATGATTAAATTTAATTCATGATCATGATTCTGACTGTAATATCACATTGAGTAAGAAAAACTATCAAGGAATTAGGGTCAAGACTGATTTTATTATGGCAAGTGTGTGACGCTCTCAGAAATGTATGTATATTTCTTTATATAAGCGAATATTATTATATTAATTATTTAAAATAAAAAAAATATGTCATAAATGTGATGGAGATTTCATGCCCAATTTAATGGCAAATCATTTTGCATTGAATACAATTTCTCATGTGCCAGAGCGGTTAAGATAAATGTGATTTGAACACAATTCGAGCATGTTTTTTTGCCATTTATAAACGTTTATCTTGATTTCTATAACTAATTCAGCATTTTTACTAGGTTTTGTGATAAACTAACAAATGTTCAATGTTCGGTTTTACCCATTGCGGAAAAAAGGTATTGGGGCAAGCAAATAGTAAGCAAGCTGCATGCCACAAGTGGCCAAAAAAAAAAAAAAAAAAAAAAAAAAAACATGTGTATGTGTGTGTGTGTGTGTTTCAGCCGGCCGGCAACGACCGATAACAAATGGCAAACAGAAATATGGTCAGAGCAAAAGCAGCAACAAAACTTGGCAACAAAAAGTCAGCCAATTAAGGCCAATTTAGTTGCAGCAATGCCGCGCACTGCGGCGACACGAAAACAACAATAACAGCAACAACAGAAAAAAAAATAATAATAATAATCAGTGGAAAAAATAAAACCAACTGCAACACACACAAACACACACACACAGTGTCTCAGCATGCAAATGAGAGCAACCAAAAGTAACTTGATACACATTTGCTTGCAAAAGCAACAACAGCTTCAACATCAACTGCAACGGCGACAACAAAAAAACAACACACACATTTTTGCCACATTTTTTTATTGAATACCCTTTACTAGCGCAATTTGGAAAGTTTTAAAGTACCTACAAAAAACTATTGATCAAGCAAGTATAAGTAAATTTAATATGAACAACATTTGCCAATGGATTTTAAATTAAAGACTTTATTTTCATTACATTCAATCTTTAGATTGAAAAGACAAAAACTAGTTGCGAATTACAATAGGATCAGACAAAAAATAAGAGGCATATCTCGAGGTTCAATTTAAAAATTGATTGCAATAATTTGTATGTAACTTAGTTTTTAATTCAAATATTCCTTATAAAGAGAGAGTATCAAAACTTTGTCATTTTGTTGTCTTCATACCCTGTATACCCACAGTATATAGTATTTACGTATATTAAAACTAAGGAGGTACTTGCGAGAAATTTCCGTTATCATGGTAGATTGAGACATTAAAAACCCCAGGTTAAAACAGAGTTACTTTTACCGCAGAATTGTATACCTTATTCCTTTATTCAAATTTAAACATGTCAACTTACAAAGAATCCCTAAATACAATCAGATATAAAAGTACATCTAAACTGTATAACTAACTAGCAATTAAGGGGTAACTTCTTGTCGATGATTCAAGTTTCAAATGTATTATTTTTGTTTTAAGTATCTTTTGCGGGGACTGTGAGAAAATTTGCGAAAAAAAAAAATTAAATGGGAAAAAGAAACCAAAACAGAAAACTTTGATGTAGTATGGTGGGATGGGGGGAAAAGGGGTGACGGGTATGGAGGGCATGAAGGGTGTGTATGCATTTGGGTGACTAGTCCTCTCTCAACTCCGATTTCGTTAACAATTCTAAAGTCGAGCGACCGACCAAACGCAACAACAACAACAAGTGTGTCAGGTAAGCAGCATCAAGTGCAATTGCAGAGAAATCTTTATTTTTCAATAACAAATAGAAGGAAAAAAAACGAGAGAGGAAAAACAAAAACAAAAAAAGGCAAAACCAAAACGAAACAAGACGCTTTTGACCAGATCTACTGCCTCTATTCCCCTCAATCCCTCCACTCCCCCCTCCCTCTTTCTATTCGGGTTGTCTATGTCTCCCTCTTTCTTAGGCATTGTTTGTTGAAGGCGGAGCGCGACTTTGATGCTGAATAAACATAACTACATATAAAGAGGTTGTCAGTGGGAGCGTGAGAAGGGGGTGTGGCAGTGGAGGGAGCCACATACATACATATATATGGTTTTTCTTCTGTTTCTTTTTTTTTTGGCTTTGGGCCCACATTAAAGCCAAGTGCCATGACCTTTTTGCGTTACAATTTCAAATTGAAGCGGACCTAATTGCGGCGGCCCAGAGCTCAGAAAGACCAGAAAGTCACGCGCTGTTGGTGTTAAAAGACAACAAGAGTGCATTATCTATCAAATCAATTGAACTACATACACTCACTCACACACACACACACACACTCACACACACACACTCACCCACACATACACACATACACCTAAGTAGTGCTGCAGGTGGCTGTTTGCAACCCGGTTTTTTTTTGTTTTTTTATTTTCCTTATTAAAGTTGCAAGAAGAAAACTTTTCGCACACACAGAGTTGTTGTTGTTGTTGTTGCTGTTCACTTTCTTCTTCTGGTTGTTGCGTCGACTGGACAGTTAGCGGCAGTAGCAGCATCCATCACAATCTGGCCCTCTCTTTCTAACTATATAAGACTCACCTGTCAAGTAAATTAAATGTACTGCCGCATATATGGATGTATGTACATACATACATACATACATATGTATGTATGTACATATGTATGGATTGTACGTATGTATGTCACTTTCAATTGCACTTTGTTTCTTGTAACTTAAAAAAAAAACTTGCCTTCAAACCCGGCAAAAAATACAACAATAACAAAAATAAACAAAACAAATTTCAAATAAACTCACTTTTGTCTCACACTTGCTCAAATATTTATTTAAATATTCTAGAGCCCGCTAAAATGCAGCTTTAGTTTATCGTGTTTATTTATCTATTTAATTTTTTTTTGTCCAAATGGTTGGCCTCGTTTTATTTACTTTTTATTTTGATTAGTAGCTTGACACAAAATTTGTTAAAATTATTTTGAATAATTCTTTGATAACAATAACAACAACAAAAATAACAACTAGAAATTGGAGCTATTCGTGCGCCGTTAGCAGGAAAAGTTTGCTGGCTAGTGTGACCAGATTTGGAAAACCCACAAAATATCATAATTACCGTTTTTACTAATGACACCACAGTGGCTCCATCTATCGTTAAGCAAATCGACAAAAAATCGCCCATCACTACATTTCCAACAAAAAAAAAATTCCCACCTCCCCACCAAACCTTCATTCAACACTCACACAATCTGAGAGATTTAGTGAACATAGTGAAGGAATCCCAAAAAAATATGTTAAAATCGGAGGTTCAACACCAATTTTGGATTACCAAAAAGGCTGTTCAACGGAAGCTAGGATCCAAGGAGGACAAGCATATTATCAAATCCGATGCTGAGCTTGATGCCAAAATCGAGGTGTTTAAATCAATATCGGAAACCACCCTAAAACTATGCAAAATAATTGACCAATATCAGGAGCGCTTGTGCATTTTATCGCAAGAGGAGTGTGTTTTTGGGCGCTTTCTGAAAGAGGCGGGCAAACGGAGCAAAACAACGGGCAATAGTATCACCCATACGGGTAAGGCTATGTCCTTTGCCGGACAGCAACGAATGTGCGTACGTGTGCCGCTGTTGCGATTACAGCACGAGGTCGATGTCTATCGCTGTCGTGCAGTCAAAGATACGGAAATCACACTGCAGGCCATGGAGAAGGAACGCACCGAATATAGAGCAGCCCTCTGTTGGATGAAATCCGCCAGCCAAGAGCTAGATCCCGATACGGGCAAAGGCCTAGATAAATTCCGTACAGCCCAGGCTCATGTCCGAGCGGCCAAGCACAATTTCGATGGCTACTCAATGGACTCCATACAAAAGGTAGTCCCTCTTCCTTAAAACTAAAAAATTATGCTTACCCAATTGTAACATTACTATTCCAGATTGATTTACTGGCTGCTGCCCGCTGCAACATGTATTCCCATGCCCTGGTCGCCTATGTGGCTGAACTGAAGAATTTCGCCCAGAAGGCCGCCTCCACTTTTCAGAGCATTTCGAATGCTTTGGTTGCCAAGCCAAAATATGATTTTTGTGTGCTAAAGGAACTGTCCCAGAACGAAGGAGCACTGGCAGCCGACGGAGAGGGGGGGACAGAGGAACCAGCAGCTGCTGCTGCTCCAATCGAAACAGTTGACAAAGATCAATCTTTGTTCTTTGCGGTTAGTGCGCCATTAAAAGTTGACTCCCGAAAAATAATGAATGTATTTATTTTTCAGAGTGAATATCAGGATAAGCCCGAAAGTGAAAGCGTTGAATCCAAATCTCAGTCCGAATCATTATTATCCGCCCATCCAGCATGTGGCGACAATGAATCTTTGCTCATTGAACTATCCAAGCAGCTCGAGGAAAGTCCTCTTATTGATTCACTGCACGGAGAGGAGGAAGGGGATGAGGATCAACAACAACGGGATGGTAGCAACCAGAAATTCTGGTCTCGCATGTTCAGCCAGCCGCCACCGTCCCCCATGCCAGCAGCATCAAGCCTGGGCACCACCGCCAACAACAAGACGTCGGATACTTCATCATCAGCAGCAGCAGCTAATCCTGCCAAATCCCAGTCAATAACAGCCAATAACAATCCATGGTTAGAGCTCTTTGCCGATCTTGATCCATTAGCGAATCCCCAGGCATTTGATTTGAAATTGAGTGGCGGACGTAGTGTGGCCGAACAGACATAAGATAGAACGATGATGATGACCCCTGATGACCACCACCAGTTGGACCCCTTCCCCATTTAGTTAGTTCGAAAATGTAGAGGAATCTTTGTATGTAACTTTTCGCTAAACGTTCAAAAAACTTTTTATGTTTTATTTAAATAAAATTTATATATGGGACACAGCAGCTAAACGAGGAGGAGGAGGAGGAGTTGGCGAATGCGGAGACGGAGGAGTAGGAGCAGGAAGAGTAAAAGGCAAGGCGACGGGAGAATGGGAAGTTAATTGTTTGCGTTTGGGTATGCTATGAAACTCATTTAACAGCCGCTTGTGCCTCTTTTTTGGAGTTCACAAGCTCGACCAGCTCTTTAACGCGACGTAGGCAATCCTTTTTACTGCGATTAGGTATGCATGAGGCAATGCGATCCCAACGATCGGGCGTAGTTGTGGGATAAGTTTTAATGGCCTGCTCTAACAGAGCTTGCTCCTCCTTGGTCCAGGTTTTGGATGCCCCAGTCGATGTAATAGAAGTAGCAGAGCCAGTTCCATTAACGGTAGCAGAAACAGGCCCATTTGCTGGTCCTGTTCCAGTGCCATTCTGCTTGATATTGCCGCCATTTTCTTTAATATTCTCCTTACTATCCGATGAATTTGTTTTCAACGTTTTCGTCGTTACCGTCGTCGTTGTTGTTGTCGTCGTTGCATTGGTGGAGCTGCTTTCCTCACCCAAAGTGATGTCATTGGACGTCTGCACTTCCTTTTTGGACTTCTCAAAACTGGCAAATGCTGCATCATTGGCATGAGTTTTGAGCGAACTTTTTGAGTGATCGCTATTCTGCAGGGCCTTGGCTTTGTTTAACACATCACGAGCTGTTACCAGGCCACCGCCCGATGAACCGCCATGTTGATTGATAAATGTCGCTATCACATCCCAACGCTGGGCAGTGCCAGCTGGGAATAGATTCACTGCCTTAATGAGCAACTGAACATTCTCATTGCTCCACAATTCACCGACCTTTTTCACTTCCTTGACACCACCAGCTCCCTTCGATGTGGCATTGTTTATGCTAGCTGCCGATTTCTTTTGTTGAGCCTGAGTCAGTTCCTCCAGTTCTGTGGCGATTTTCTGCTCAGCCGTCTGAATGGCGGCCGCAAATGATTCGCGACCCTTTGTCTCCATAGCCTTGTTCAGTGCCTGCAGTTCAGCCAATGAGAAGGTCTCGCATATTTTCTCTGTACCCTCCATATGCTTTAGCTGGTCCTTCTCATTTTTGGCGTAATATTTGCTATCCTTGACCTTGTCACGCAACGTTTTCCTCTCTTTCTTAAGCACTTTCTTTTGCTGCTCGCGTTCAATGCGAATTTGCTCGATTCGTTTCTGTTCGGCCTTATCGGCCCGCTCCTTGGCCATGGCGGCTTCACGCACAGCCCGTTCCTGTTCGGCTTTTTGGGCCTGGACGGCATCCATTTTGGCTCGCTTGGCCGCCGCCTTGCGATCCTTCTCCTCTTGCTTAAACCGCTGGATACGCTTGTCATTGTTGTAGGCCAAATCGACAAGTGCTCGGATGCGTGTCATTTCCTCTTTTTTACGCTTTATGCGTGCCGCCTTATTCTCCTTTTCGATCCAACGCCGCTCATCACGATCTTGACCCTTCTCTTTGTCCTCTTCGTCCATGTAGCTGAATTCACGCCACGATTTAAAGTCGTACCAAAAATTATAGAAACGTTCAACCTCCTCACGCTTGGCATTCTCCTCGCCAAACGATGGAACATTCGGCTTTTCGCTCCAACGTGCATTCAGATGAAAATACTTATTGAAGGCAGCATAGAAATCGTTGTCAATATCTGTTTGTGTGGGGAAGGCATCATCGAATTCCGGATCAACCGAATCAAAGCTACGGCGACTTTTCGGAGTACCTGTGTACCGCGAAAAAGAAAAGCGGAAACAGGCTGTTACATTTGTATCCTGTAATGGAGGTCGACTCCTCTTACCCAATATTTCGTATGCCTTTGTTATGCAAGTAAAGTAGTCATCATCCGTGATGACTTCCTCGCCCTTTGCTTTTCGCTTGTCCGGATGATGCTGCAGCACCATGCGTCTGTAGGCTCGGCGTATATCGTCATCAGTGGCTTCAAATCTACAAAAACCAGTGGGAGAATAGAATATATATATACATATATATACAAATTGCTCTCTCTGTCTTTGTCTCCGTTTGTCTCTTTTATTCTCTGCCGTATGTGCGTGTATGTCTCTGTCTGTGTCTCTTGCTCTTCCTATCGTTCTAGCACGTGCTCCACAAAACAAAAAAAAAATGACTTACCTCAATTTACCACATCCCAATACACTATAATGATCCTGCTCCTTCCACTCTTTGGGATCGAGGGATTTGAGGTATTTAATATCGACTTCTTCGCCAGCTCCATTCAGTAGCAATTTCTCATCGGATTCGCTACGTTCCACGCCGCCTGGCGCGATTTTGCTACGGCGGGCATTGAAATATGCAAAGCCAACGCGCTCGATTCGATGACGCGCGACCTTGAGCGGTAACTCCAATTCCAGGCTGTTAGTCATGACCACCACCAAAATGCAAATGCTAACACTAACTGACACTTCGTTATTAGCCCACTTATAGATTACATAAAGCCACACTTTTCTTCACTAAAAGTGTTCGGTTCAACAAACAAATAATAAGAAAAAGCAAATGCACAAAAAAATTAATATTCACTCGCTCTCACACTCTGTGCCTAGCTCACTCACCACCGCATGTGCTAGGGTCTTCTGATTTCAGGGTTGCCGCTGTCACCAAATATCTGAAACACTCGAAATTTTTATACAACATAATATTTTCCAAAAATTGAAAGTCTAACTACTAATACAATGGCATGCTAGATACATAATAGAAAATCAGAATATGACATTGCACTGCTGAAATGTTTTAAATTTTTTAATATTTTATAGTGATTTTCATACGATAGGCAGACATTTTCGCGGAATCGATAGTGCTGCCGACACAAAAGTAGCTAGATTTAGAGTGAAAAGATACTAAAAAATGCCAAGAATAGTTGCTAAACTATTTAAATGTATTTAAGGGAAATAAAAATAAAATTCAAAATACATAAATAAAAAACGAACATGATTTTACCATTTTAAATTATTATATTAGCATATTATATTTATATGGTTCAAAACAATGTATTCGCTTTACATTGCTTGACTTCCTTAAGTTGTAGCCAGGTTTTGCAAAAATTATTTTTGACAGTCACCAAAAAAACAGCGAATAAAACAAACGAGCATATAACAAGCTCAAATGTCTTTGTAAACTTAAAATTTATAAAATTGCAAGATTTGTGACTAATTTAAATTGTATTTAAAAACAAAAAAATGCCAACTATAAGCTAGACAAGCTAGATTTATCAACCTTATTGCTGAACTGGCAGCACTGCTAACGATGGCCTTGGTTGGTAGGTGAGTGAGTGATAAGACGACTAGCGCTGTCAGGGAAACGAAAATGCTACAAAGCATCCGAATCTCAATTAAATATGAACCAATCTCATGAGAAGAACAGCAGCAGCGACGGCACAAGTTCCATGGGCTCGACGCCAATCGCCACAATCACTGCCACTCCCACACCTACTTCCAATGCTGTTGTTGTGGCCACGGGCACGGCCGATGGCGATGGTGAGAGTAATCATCGTCACGATGTCAGCGACACTTTCTACACTAGTCAACGGAAAAAGGGCAGCAGCCACGTATTCCGTGTGCGTCTAGACACCACTGGATTCACACTGCAGCGGGAGTCACCCACTGGCACCACCATCAAAGAGCAAACCGTGAAAATATGCGATATTGTTGGAGCCAGATGCATGCGGCTAAAGAAGACCCGTCGCCTGGCCATGGCCAATGCCTGTGCCTGCAGCAGCGGAAATCCCAATTCGCCGGCAAATTCGGCAACCAGCCGAAGCAACAATCGTAACAATGGGGCCACACCAAGCAAGTGCAGCACAGCCAGCAAGGAGGAATACGCCTGCGATGGCGATGTCAGTGCATATCTCTATGTCTTTGCCTACGTCCTGAAAAAGAAAAGTTTGCGTAGCGAGCTTCATAGAGAGCGCACGGTATTGACTCTGCGTTTTCGTTCCTTTGACTCCTTCGAGGATAATATGCGGGAGGCGGATCGCTGGTATCGCGCATTGCGCTGGCAACTGCATCAAACGCTTGAGGATATTTTTGTGGACCGCACCAATGAAGAGCGTCGTCGTCGTGTTTTAGTGCTGCTTAATCCCAAATCCGGGTCGGGCAATGGCCGTGAAGTCTTTAATATGCATGTCTCTCCAGTGTTAAATGAGGCTGAAGTGCCTTACGATCTGTATGTAACGAAACATTCCAATTTTGCCAGTGAACTGATGAGTACACGTCGCCTGGATGCATGGTGCTGTGTGGTGGCTGTCGGAGGTGATGGACTCTTCCATGAGATTGTCAATGGTCTGATGCAGCGTGAAGATTGGGAGCAAGTGTTGCCCAATATAGCTTTGGGCATTATCCCCTGCGGTTCTGGCAATGGTCTAGCACGCTCCATAGCCCATGGATACAAGTAAGCGACTCCTTAAGGGACTCAGACAACAATCTTTTATTAACACTTCTGGTTTATTTCAACAGCGAACCCTATTTTAGTAAGCCAGTTTTGGGTGCTGCTTTGACTGTCATCAGTGGCCGCAGTTCACCCATGGATGTGGTACGTGTTCAGCTTAAGGAGCGCTCCGTTTACTCCTTTCTCTCCATTGGCTGGGGCTTCATCTCAGATGTGGACATTGAGAGCGAACGCCTACGCATGTTTGGCTATCAACGCTTTACCATTTGGACGCTTTATCGTCTGGCAAATCTGCGAACTTATAATGGCCGAGTTAGCTATTTGCCGAGCCATCAAACGGGCCAGGGAGTCGGGGGTCTGGAAGGAATGCAGGAGCCAACACTTAGGATGTTGCAATCCAGTCGAAGCTATAATACCACCCTCAATAAGCAACAGTTGTTAAATGTGCCAGCAAGCTTTCATCATTCCGTTGAATGTTTGCCATCAGAGTTTGCCGATGTCATTTCGCTGGAGACCTCCATCAATCAATCCTTTCGTTCACGCTGCGATAGTTGGCTGTCGGGGGGATCGCGACGTAGTTACTACTATTCCATATCAGAGAGCATCTATCATAGTTTAGCCGATGAAAGTGATTTGGCCGAACAGTCACAGATTTATGCGGCATCATCCTACTTGGAAAATCGTCCGCAGAATTTCGGCCCTCCCAGCAGTTTACCGGATCTGGATCAACCGCTGTCCCCAGAAGATGGTTGGCAGGTCGAGGAAGGTGAATTCATAATGATGCATGCTGTCTATCAAACGCATCTGGGTATCGATTGCCATTTTGCACCCAAGGCCCAAATGAACGATGGCACCATTCATCTTATTCTTATACGCGGTGGCATAAGTCGTCCCCATTTATTGAGCTTTCTCTACAACATGAGCTCCGGCACACATTTGCCTGAGGTGAATAATCAGTATGTCAAGGTTTTGCCCGTAAGAGCCTTTCGTTTGGAACCCCACGATAATCATGGCATCATCACTATCGATGGTGAGCGCGTTGAATTTGGCCCGCTACAGGCGGAAGTGTTGCCGGGCATAGCCCGAGTCATGGTGCCCAAGTAGTATCAAAAGCGAACAATTAAGAAAGGAGCAATTTTCAATCAACGACCTAAATAGACCAACACATAAACATTCGAGCAATATTTAATCTCTATAGAAAGGAAAGAAGAATCTGAATCGAAACGTGGAATCTCTGCATTTGTATATGTAGTTATTACTTATTTTGTTATTGGGTACTTAGGTTAGATAACCACTGAGCGAGTTGTGTGTATTCTTTTATATAATTTTATCAGTTTTGTCTTGTTAACATTTATAAATTTATTAAAAGTTATTAACAAAATATCATAACGATATAAACCCAATTTAAATTGTGTTTACAAAGATAACGGTATTTAATTGCCCATTGGAATCAGCAGTTGGTGTCAGTGCTGTCACTGTAGCAGTTTAGTAGCTAAATCTAGCAGCTTTTAAATTTGACAATTATATGAACAACTGGAGAAAGGTTGCTCGCTTTAATTGGTGGGTTTTTTTTTATATAAAATGTCATTTTAATTATTTTTAAATTAATTTTTAAATTAATTTTTAATATTCCTGTTCCTTTTAAATTTAAGTACTTTTTGATTTTTGATTGCTTTTTTTCTTGAAGTACTGTATTACATATATTCCTCAACAACATTGAAAGTGTTTGGCAGCACTTATTGGAACTGGTTTGAGAAAAAAGCTCGGAGCCAATGCAAAGGGCTTTTGAACAAAATACTGCGTAGCACAGTTCCAAAAATTAACCAGCACAGTTTTTAATTTGTAGCACAGTAAAAAAAAAAAACAGGCTTAGTGCAGTTTGCGAATATCAAGACCAAAACAGAGAACGAAATCAGCAGCAATATGTCGTCCGAGGAGTTGGCACCAGTTAACGAACAAGACCTAAAGGATCTGAAGGAGCGAATGAAACTGATAGTCGATGCAGACCCTACTCAATACCATAATGATTTCTCCTTGAGGCGCTATTTGAGAGCATTTAAGACGACAGATGCCGCATTCCAAGTAAGTTGACGGCGTCATCTTCAGCCCACGCCAAGAAAAACTCAGCAAAATCTCGGATTTTTAATCCCCCGCCTCTCTGCTGTATCTGTTCTGCTGCTTTAGGCCATATTGAAGACAAACAAATGGCGCGAAACATATGGCGTGGCCAAGCTGGGCGACATGGATCGCAGTGGTCTGGAGGGCAAGGCTCGGGTATTGCGTCATCGTGACTGCATTGGCCGTCCAGTAGTCTACATTCCAGCTAAAAACCACAATGCTTCTGCACGTGACATTGATGAGTTGACTCGCTTTATAGTGTACAATCTGGAGGAGGCTTGCAAAAAGTGTTTTGAGGAGGTAACCGATCGGTTGTGCATTGTTTTTGATCTAGCCGACTTTAGTACCTCCTGCATGGACTATCAGCTGGTTCAGAACCTCATTTGGCTGCTGAGCAAGCATTTTCCGGAACGTCTTGGAATTTGTTTAATCATCAATTCACCAGGATTGTTTTCCACCATTTGGCCAGCAATCCGAGTGCTTTTAGATGATAACACCGCCAAGAAGGTCAAATTTGTTGGCGATGAAGTGGAGCTATGTCAATATCTTATACCAGACATTCTTCCAACGGATATGTAAGCTAAAATGGGCCAAAGATTAACCTTAACGACGCTGCGTTCCAATTTAGTCATAGACATATCTCGCAAGAAAGAGAAACCAGTACCAGTACCTAAGTGGGCGAACCCAGATGCATACCGAAAACATAGAGAGGACGCTTTTAGCATGTACTCTATATATATATAGAACTTGATGTATTTAATGATTGTTGATTGTAAAAAAGAACATTGTATTTTATTGAACAAATCTGTTAGTATGATGTTGACTATTTTAGATAATTGTTTATCTATTGCCCAACCCATATTTATATTGTATATACCAATATATATATATATACATACATAAATATTGATATCTATATACGTGTCTATGTGTATATAAAATAAAGTTGTAAAACAAAACCACACAAATGTAATGACACATTGATTGCGAACTTTAAGGGGAAGTCGAGTCACTCGGCCAAGGAAAGCACAAATCAGTCCGCAGTCACAACTTGCTGATAATGTCCCTAATTATAGAGAGCTTATCACTTAACACCAAATGATAACAATCAGAAATTTGAGCAGGTGTCGAGACATACATAGTATCAATTCAAAAATGGAACCGCTATATTTGGATATTGCAACCGTTAGGTTGCTGCACCAATAGTGTTGCTAATTAAGCTTTTAACTCTAGTGGGCATATCTCTATACGCACAACTGGGCTTTTGTAGTATAAGTTGGACTACAAGTTCAAAGACTTGCAGTATTAATACTTTTTCTAATATTGTCAAGAAATAAGTTGAGTCGGTGAAATTTAGTTGTTGGTAAATAGCGTAAATAGAGCTCCTATAGGTTCCGAGATGTTTATACAAACAGGCGACCATCACTTAACTATGCTATTACTACTGATCAACATTTTTGCATCCTATGAGTGCAAAGTATATAAAATTTCATGGCATCGTTCAATGTGAATTTATATTTTTCTATATCTATATCCATTAGAAAGAAACGAACATAAAACCAAAACTAGCTTTTTTCTTTCGGGCATATCTTTAGCTAGTTTGGCTTTGCCGTTTAAATGTCCAGCAGTACGGCAACACTGGCGCTCCGTTATCACATTTTATAAATGAAACCCAAATCAGTGAGTTGTGATAAGGGAAGTCTAAATCCAGCACTATGAAATTGCCACCCAGCGAGATGGATAAGCAGCCAATTGACTTGCGGACCCAAATACTACAATATCAGTAACAATTCAAGCGTGCTACGACAAACATGTCGCCACCAGAAACAGATACAACAACAATAAGAACGAATACAGAAGCTACTGCCTATATTGCAGCATTGGATGTTGGAACCACTAGCGTGAGATGTTTTATATTGGACGAGAAATGTGCGGTCAAAGGGTCATCAACAGATGCTGTAAGCTAGCGATTGTCGCTGTCAATTAGTTTTATTGGTTTATTTATTGTTATTATTCTCTGCTGCCAGGTAGAGCTATTAAATCCCCAACCGGGTTTCTTTGAAATCGAACCTGAATGCCTGTGGCGTAAGGTTGTCAAAGTTATAAAGGAAGCCATAAGAGGTAAGAGAATCCTTAATTTTTTCGACTCTCAATAGATTTTTTTTGTAGATGCCAAGCTGTTGCCCTCAGAAATTACCTGCCTAACCATATCCACACAACGTTGCACATTTCTAACTTGGAATCATAAAACGAATGAATACTATCATAACTTTATCACCTGGAAGGATTTGCGAGCCGATGATCTGGTCGAGCAATGGAATTCCGGTTGCATGAAGCGTACAATGAATGGTTTCTTCTATGGCCTTTATTTGGCTACCAGAAATTCACGTTTTCTGGCCGGAAGTATGCTCAAATTGATGAATGGTCAGGTTACACCAAGATTGCTCTACGAGATTGCCCACAATAGGCGCCTTCAGCAAGCTATTAGAGAGAATACAGTCCGCCTGGAGTTGCTGGACTCATGGCTTCTATACAAATTGCGTTCCGGTGGTCATGCGGCCCAGCAGACGGAGAATATAGAACATATCACCGATATAACCTCAAGCACAGCCACTGGACTCTTTGATCCATTCACGCTCAGTTGGTCGAATATGATTAGTTGGATGTTTGGCATTGATGTAGGACAAAAATCTTTAAATTCAATTGGAAAGGCTTTATTGATATTATTTCTTGACTTTTTTCTAGCTTAACATCCTCCCTCGTGTTGTCGACAATGGGTATAATGGCTTTGGTCATGTGAATCCCATTGCCTTTGGCCAGGATTGGGCCCATACTCGCATACCAATTGCTTCATCCTGCAGCGATCAAACAGCCGCCATATGGGGCTCCCATTGCTTTCGCTCCAATGACGTTAAAGTCACCATGGGAACGGGTGCATTTCTCAATTTAGTCACTGGATCCCAGTGCCATGCATCAATTAGTGGCATGTATCCGCTGGTGGCCTGGCAATTAAACGATAAGCATAAATTCAACCAACAGAATGCCATCTATTGCATTGAGGGGGCATCCCATGATTTTGGCACTGTCATCACTTGGGCTCAGTCATGTGAGCTGTTCAGCCACCCCAAAGAGACATCAGCCATTGCAAAATCCGTTGCAGATACAAATGATGTATACTTTATACCTGCATTTAGTGGTTTAGGGGTAAGTCCAATGATCGTCTTATTATTTCTCGAACCACTGCTACTTTTATATTATTATAAACAAAAGTCCATTATCTAATCCGCTGAACACATCTATAGATAGAATATTTAATCGAAACTATGAAAAAAACAGTGTAAAACATTGTTTAATCTATTCCGTTTAGACACAACATTGTTAGAATGCAGGTAGACAATTATTTTGATGTATTTCGCCTCTAAATAATATTACACACGTTTAAAGTTAAGTTTTGTTTTGGTCAACTAACTAAATTTAAGATTTGCTTACCTCACCACCACCAACCACAATATAAAGTTCAGTGACTTCTTGGTGTTTCCCAGTTTGATTTCTCTCACTTATTTCACCAATTTGTTTATATATTCATTCTAAGCCTGATGAAAATAGAATGAATGACCTTTAATATTTGCATTTACTGCTTAAACGATAATCGTTAGCTTTTTAAATTAACCTGTCAAGTTTAATTTAGAGGGTAATAAAAACAAAAAGCATTTCAGAAGCATTCAATTTAAGTAGACTGAATGTTAAATACTCTAGCAATTTGATTCCGAAACCTTAGAGTGTATATTTCCATAGAGTTTATATAATGGGGACCTTCAAATAAAATATTCGCTTCATATCATCATTAAAGTAGCACTTGAAATTTTTAGTTCACAATAAGTTTATGGATAAGCTAATTAAGTTCTTCTTCAACTTTTGGTGCTGCTAGCCACCTGTGAATGATTATCGTGCTGCTAGCGGATTCATTGGCATGACACCGTCCACTACCAAAGCCCATTTGGTACGAGCTTTGCTAGAAAGCATTGTTTTTCGTGTGGTGCAACTAATCGACGCGGCCGAAAAGGAGACCAACCAGAAACTGCATCTAATCAAGTGAGTGTCAGAGATCTTTAAGTAGTTGCAGAAATCTAATTTGTCGTTTATTTTCTTTAGAGTCGATGGTGGCGTTTCTCGGAATGATTTCGTTTGCCAATTTCTGGCTGATCTCAGTCAATTGAAGGTTGAACGGGCCCAAAATGCCGAATCTAGCATTATGGGTGCCACATTTATGGCTGGCATTAATCATGGCATTTGGCATGATTTCGATGATCTCAAAAGATTTCGTCAAGTGGAATGTGTGTTCCAGCCGCAATCGAAACACTATGACACACTTTTCGCACGAATGGCCAAGTGGAGTGAGGCCATTGGACGATTTAGTGATTGGTATTAGCTCTTATTGTTATTACATAGAGAAAACGACGGGGTTGTCCTGTTTGTTTTCTTTTTTTAATATTTTATTCTTACACTTACACACAAAAAATGTTATTAAATTAGTTAACTTAGAAAAGAAGATGATGAACAAAAAAAAAAAAACCTGGATAAAATCAGTCTCTCTGTGTGGCTTAGTTGAAACGTTGCTGGAAATTTTGTTGCTGATTGAACATCATTTGTTGCTGCTGCTGTTGTTGTTGCTGCTGTTGTTGTTGTTGCTGCTGTTGTTGCTGCTGCTGTTGTTGTTGTTGGGCTGCCTGTTGCTGGTGATGGAAATCCTGTTGATTGCCTGCACCGGAGAGACGAACACGTTTGGCATTTGGTTCGTTTGGATTCATTTGTTGTTGTTGCTGCTGCTGTTGCTGTTGTTGCTGCTGTTGTTGTTGCTGCTGTTGCTGCTGCTGTTGTTGTTGCTGCTGTTGCTGCTGCTGTTGACGTTTATTATCCGACTTATCTTCCTGATCATCATCGGTAAGAAATTCACGCTTCGGATAAGGTATAGGACAACCGGCAAACACATCCTGGGTCGGCAGTGGCTCTTCCTGAAAGTATTGATCCTGCATGGCTTGCTCGGAGGTTATGCGTTTATTGGGATCCATTAGCAATAGTTTTTGAAGTAAATGGAATGCTTTGCTGTCGGGTTTAATCTTATGACGTTCCATATATTTGGCCAGCGAACAAGTCGAATAGGTAGAACGCTTAAAGTCCTTGGTGAGTGTGTGATGTTCCGGCATTTTCTTGATGTCCTCCCAATCTTTGTCCTGTGGAAAGCCCATCACATTGAATATACGATCCAGCTGATCATGATGATACGGATTGCTAGTCTTAATGTCCTCCTGCCGGCAATGGAATATTGGCTCTGATGTTAGTAGTTCGGCAAAAATGCAACCAATTGCCCATATATCAATGGCTTTTGTGTAATGTCGCGCCCCCAGCAGCAATTCTGGTGCACGATACCAAAACGTAACCACCACTGGATCCAGATCGGCCAGCGGTTTTAATGGTGCATTAAACAGACGAGCGAAACCCATATCAGCAATTTTGACACGCCCCCTTTCATTACCATCGCCCATTACCAAAATATTGGCCGGCTTTAAATCACGATGTAATACCCAATTGCTGTGCAAATAATGAATGCCATCAAGTATCTGATACAATAGACTCTTAACCATTCCCCGCGGCACCACCACCTGTTTCTTGGTGGCCTTAGCTGCCCGATGGAACTTGATAATATGCCACAGATCATGCTCTGCATAATCTATAAGCAGGAACACTTTGCGATCGTTGTGCGAGAGAAAGACGCGAATCAGCGTAATGACATTCTGATGCTTCAGCTCCCTGAGTAGAGCGATTTCACGGCATGCGGACATGGAGAGGCCAGTGCCATCGATCTGTTTAAGAGCATATTCCTTGCCATCGCTGAGAAAAGTAATAATTCGCCACATTAGCATTTACATTTTATGGTCTGCATACACATGTATGTATGTATCGCTCTCCCTCACCTTGTCTCCTTCCACTTTGCTTTGTACACATGTCCGTAGGTGCCTCGTCCCACTTTGCAACCTTCATAGTTAAATAGGTCCTCCACCTTGGTTCGCTCCATTTGTGTTTTCATTTTAAAATCGTAATCCATTGTTAAAATTAAGTTAATTTAGTTTAATTTACTTTTCGCGTCTTTAGCCAATGTTGCCAGACAACTCTCTACACTAATCAGCTGTTTTGTATACTAACCGATAACAATATCGATAGCAGGCGCGTAAAATAGAAAGTCAAAAGAAATATGTATATGTTGCCCAGCTCGATGAATTGACAAAAAGTGGATCTAATCACATCTTAACGATGATTCTGAACATTGTGATAAAGGATAATGTAATTCGTTTGCTTTAGGGCATCTGGTCTAGGCCCAAAAGCTGTTTAAAATTTTCCAAAGTGCCATTAATTGGTTAGAAATATTCAATGGCAATCGACATTGTCCAACATGTCATTTAATGTCATGTATCCTTTTAATCTAAAGTTAATTCCAAAGCCACAACAATAAGACCTAGAAAATGTTCTTTTCGTTTTTCATTTTATTTATTAAGAAATATCATTAATATATATGTATTATGTTTAGAGTTTATCAATTAACGATGCCAGTGTCACAATATAGAGAGAGAGTAATAGACAGATAACAAGAACCAAGAGAGCAAATTAATCCTTACTTTCCTGTTCTTTTTTCGTTTCTCGTCCTCTTCTATCTTCTATTAAGTGTATGAAATGGCATATAAATATTACAATTACGATTCTTGAAACATTTGAAATGTGTGTGTGAAATAAAACAACAAAAAAAAAGAACAAAATACAAAATTTCAAATTAAGCAAATGGAGAAGTAAAAGGCTGATTTAGGATGGTGATCATCATTGTTATAACTAGAGCTAATTCAATTAATTAATAAGTCGATCTAATTATACATATATAGATATATATTTGTGTTTATATATTAATACATATGTAAATAGAATCGGTTTATTTTGGATCAGATTGGTGTTGTTTTCCTTACAGTGTAGTTGAGCATACGATGACGACTCAAGAGAATTAGTTCTACTGATTTATTTTACGGTTATTGTTGGTTTACATACATATAAACGTGTGTATGTGTGTGTCTCTATTAATATGTGTGCGTTTGTGTGTGTGCCTGTTGCTTCTACCTGTGAGATCATATTAAAATGTTAGTCGTAATCACACACACACACAACAAACACACAATACACAACTTTGTAATTATTTTATTTAAGAAATTTCTCCACTTGCACTAACATTACATCAAAAACAATTGAAAATGCCAAAAAATCGATTACGAAAAAGCAATGAGAAGAAAAAAAAACAAACATTGTACATATAGTTTATCATATGTTTTTACATATTATATAATGATAAGAGAAATATAAAAAAAAACGTGTTTCTTTTAAATGGCATCTTTAGGGCATCTCTTCTTTCATTTATTATTAATTACTCTATATGCTATGATTAAACTTTTTTTTTCGTGAGAAAGAGAGCCAGCGAGTGGGAGAATAGAAACAAATAATAATAAAAAAAATAAAAAAAAAATATAAAAAAAAATATATAAAAAATAAAAGGAAAATGAAGAGAAGAGAAACATTAGATCTCATACATTATACATCATACATATGTTTTATGTAACGCTTTTTCCACTCGAAAATGACAATTAGAGAATATCTTAATTATTCACTAAACTTAGAATACAACCTACAGCATTATTACACAGTAAAATCCAATGCAAATTTATTAATGTGTATATACATATAGAGTATATGTATATATATGTTTTACATTTAGATGTGGGGCATGTCTTGTGTGTATGTATGTATGTGTATGAATATATATAGAAAAAAGACATATAAATACATATACATACATTATGTTGGAAGTACATATATAAAATACATATACATATCTATGTAAATATATGAATTATATGTATAAGTATGCAGGTGTTTAAATGTGTGTGTTTACAATTAGATGTTATTCTGAACTTTCTGTTTTTTGTTATCTTTCATTCTTCTTATGGTTTTGGTTTCTCAAAAGCCTACCGCTTACAACAGTCATGATTACAATTTACTATAACTAAAATTTGCACATTTAAGAGTAAGAAACAACAAAAAACTAAAGCTTGTTTGAAAATGTGTGTGTGTGTGTGTGTATGTGTTTGTTTTTATGTTTTTTACTTTTTTCTGCTGCTTATCGATGGAATAAAAAAAATGGTTTTCACTTGTTCAGCAAAAACATGAGCAAACTGCAAAAATAAAAGAAAATTAAATTTTATCATTATACGATCAACATACATATATTTCAAACTCATGTTGAACTTACCGAAAGTTGATGCCCTTGTTGGCCAACATACGATTGCATTCACTCGAGCCATTACCGTCTGTGCCATTTGGCAGGGGTAAGACATAATAATCACTTTCAGTGCTCTGAAATGCAAAAAGAAAAAAAGAATAAAAGTTATTTTAAGGGTTAGATGGATTAGAATTGATACGTTTGTTACCGTAGGGTCTTTAATGTTCTTTTTAGACAGAAATATTATCTACAAATACCTAAAGTATTCCTATTCGTCTTGATTAGGACCCATCTTGAGTTACTCTTACAGTTTAGAGCAAACAATTTATCGTTTAAGTGTGAACTATATATATACGTATATAGTTTAAGGTATCATTAAGTTCAATCCAAACCAGATGGTCGTTTCCATGAAACGATAGATTCTACATGGATATTCAAAAGAAAAGGATAGCTTCATTTTGCATTTTCTGTGGCGTATTAAGCCAGCGCGGGGTCGAATTGCAAATTAGAAGATCATTTTAATGTAAAAGTTAGAACATGATTGATAATCGTAAACGATTTGCAAAGATAACACAGGCCGACATTTTTGAGGTCATGAAAAAGTGTTTTAAGTTCAATAAGTCTCTTATAGTAATTTGGGGGTGCTGATCACGGTCCTGTACTTAGTTTTGTCCATCAAGTCAAGGTGGACAATGCGTTGGAATTATTCCAAATTACCTCGTTTGCAATATTTTATAGCTTTTAAATCATTAATAGGCAAAAAAATAATGTTTTGTATATTAACATTATTTTTTTGCCTACTAATGATTTAAAAGCAATTTACAAAATAACAAAGAGATGTTTCTTTGCTATAATGCATAATATCTTACACTTGGAATATGGTTCTAAAATGAGTTAAATTTTAACCAAAAAGTATGCTATAGGGATTCGAAGAATTTGCATCTTTTTTTGATTTTAAAGAGTTATTGGAATCTAACCAAATTGTTTATTAGTAATATTGGCAAACAAGAGCTATTTTTCTTAAACAGGATTTTCTTGAATCTTTTAGAAATGTAGAAAAACAATTTTTAACTTTCTATAGTATAGTTTTGGGTGCCTAATTTCCCACACCAGATCCCCTGATTTCACAAAATCTGGATGTGATGTGAATCGAGTATGCAGTTAGAATCAGCGTACCCGAATTAGTTAAGAACACCTCTCAAGATAACGTCACCAAAAATCATGTCGGCCCGTGTTATCATTTATTTTTTGCAGAATTTTTTAAACATAAAATTAAGTTCTCGAGATTTTAATGCAGATTGAAAGACATTTTTCTAATTGCGTATATAGCAAATAACGACATAAATTTTTCAATTACTAAATTAGGAACTCATAAAATTAAAGTTTATTAGAATAGTTTACTGTACTTTGCAGTTTTCGACCTCGCTTGAACTTGATTTACATTCAAAATTTAATTTGAAAAGCATTCAAAAATAATTGAAGTGAGTCGTCTATTAAGTGAAGTGAATGTATGTATGTCTATTAAATTCGCTTCATAGCATATGCTATCTCGCTCACCCTCACAAAAACACACGAGCACTCTAGCGCCGCCACTAGACTACGGCCAACTGCGCCCTTATGGACGGCCCAGTAAAACTCGTTTATTAATAGGGCTCATTAGTGTGCTAAATTTGGTTTCGATAATCAATTAATGCATGTGGCAATCGGTTTTTTTCTCAATTCTGGACGCGAAGTAGGCGTGGTAAATGTTAAACATATGCATACTAAACAAATCTACATACTAAATTTAGTGGTTCTAGCTTTGTTAGTCTATAGCTAGTATAGTCTTTGAGGAAATCAGTTTTCATCTAATTTGCGTGGGTGTGGCGGAAATTATAAATAAACTTGGACACCGTAGGTATTACAGGGGCTATTGCTAGATCGACTCGGGTGTTGATCCTGATCAAGAATATATATACATATGTACTTTGTGGGGTCGGAAACGCTTCCTTTTGCCTGTCACATACTTTTTGGCGACTTTAAAGATACTACTTTTGAAAATCTGTTAAAGTTTGGAAAAGTTACAGACTCGCAAAGTTAAAAGTTTTTAAGAACAGACAGAATTTATCAAATTTAATTTTTGTCAATTTACTACATTTAAAAAAATGAATGAACTTTGAATTAAATTTTTAGTGATCATACATCTTTTACCAACCTTCTAATAGCATGTATCCCGTAGCAATTGCTAATCCTTCAATATGACTACTCCGGCACTGTGCATTATTCTAGTTCATTTATTTTTTATTGATTTTGATTTTTTCCTTTATTGTTCTTGATTTTTTATTCTTTTCTCAGTTTTCATATGGAGACTGAAGAAGTCAAGGAAAATCTCATTAAATTCAAAGGGAAGCGGATGCTTGAAAATCTAACGCAAACCTTTTTTTTAAATATGAACTAACCACAGAGAACTATGAAAAGTGATACCTTTCATCTGTTTTTATTGCAGAGGGTTTTAAAAGCAGAGTCGTTATGAGTCTGTCCGCCTGTCTGTCTGTCTGTCAGATCATATATGTAGTTATCTAAGAAAAATACGTGAAGGAGTTAGAGTATTCTTATGAAATTACGTAATGTGATAGTTTTGGATATGAAACATCAGATCCCAAAGTTTCAATCCCTTCAATATAAATAGACTCAGCTAAAAATTTCTGATAAATAATTTATGCCCGCCATTTAGTACGATATAAAAAAATTCTCTGTATAGTCGACAATCTTTGGAATGAAGTAAATATGTACTTCAGATACTTCTATTAATAAATTTGTTCTTCAAGTTATTTCTATCTCCAAACTACATATATATAGTATGGGAAAATAATATATTTTCAAGATTATTTGTGTTTGCTCACTCATGCGAAGAAAACCACTAAATTCCATTTGGTAAATGATTCAAACAATACGATTTTTCAATGATGATGACAATGTATGTACATGTACATGGGGGCAAGCCATTTAATCGAATGACTTACCGCTTCTGTAAAATCATGCTTGTATATTTGAGTATTCACTTTCATATCTGAGAATGGACCTTTCAGAGCAAAGAAATGTATGCTCATGGGTGTACTAGTTTTCGTTTTCAATATCAATTGATATGTGATTGTTCGCTCATTGGATTGATGGGGATCGCGTTGGCTGTTATTAATGCGGGCCTTAACAACCCATTGTTGATTGAATGCCGAGAAGCGGGCCGTCTCATAGAACAATTTGTGCACATATTCATCTGTGCGATAAGGCTTCATTTGAAGATCTAAAGAGAAAAGTTTTTATTATTGGCTTTTCTCCATCCCGAACAGCACCACTCACCATTGAATATTATCTTCTCATAGCTTAACAAGTCGATCAGGGTATGGAACATTTTCATCTCCTCCTTGAACATGTCGTCGTGCGCAACTAAGGCGGCCATTACATCACGTCCAGATTTTTGTGGGTGCAAACAATTGCGTTCATGTTCAGTAGCTAAATTAGAAGTAAATTAGAACATTGCTATGAGATAGTAGCTTTTCACACTCACTCTCATGGTACGGTCCACGCCATTGACAACCAATGCGATGATATCTACACTTTGTCGGACGTTCCTGACACTCATGTTGTTCATGGCGCTCCAGAGATTTGTAGGGAAATTCATTGTTGCAATACTGTTTGAAAGGAATTATTTAATGACAATAAGTTTAAGGAATAATAACCATTTACAATCTAAAATAAATTAGTGTTTTTGGGCGTCCTTTTTGAATATATTCAAATTGTAGAGAGAAATTTCAAAACCACATTTTGCATTAAAACTTGGCATTGTCTTAATATATTTTGATTTTGTATATCATCTGTTTGTTGATCTGATGGCCTTTTAATTAATATTGTTTAAAAGTAGTTTCTATATAGCATTGATTGAAATATGTGTATTTGTATAATTCAGTTTGATTTTTTTATGTTTGTTTCAGATTGCCAAAAGATTTTATTTTCATTAATAAGTAGATGATTATTTATTACCCTAGCCAAAAAGAGTCAAATGCATATTATGAGAAAACCCCATGAACTATAATCTAAAATTGTATAAAAGTTATGGTTGGTCGTTTTTTTTTTTTTATTATACTTGTTATTTCTACAAGAAAAACTTGTTCAACTATTACTCTTTTGTACGTGCCAGCGTACATTTTAAAAATAATACATTTAACTTTCGAAAATTATAAAGATAAGCATTTATCGTTAAAAAATTGAGCATTATAATTGCTGTCAGAGAATAAACTATTCCAAGGTAAGGGCTATTACACGAAAACTTTCTTATAACGAGCTTTTAGTTGAGTCCCTTGGGAAAATGAATAAGTTTGTACTAATAAGAGCCCACAACTGATCTATAGATATAATGAAGAATTTTGTGAGTCCGCCAAGGCTCATTATACCAAGGATTAGCTGCATATATACAACCTTTTCAAACAGATAACAGAACGATACTTTTTTGAGTTCGACTTTGCAACTTATCTTCAATAAAGTGGAAAACCCAAAAAAAAAAAAAACTAATTAAATTTTCCTGTTTTTTCCTTACCTGACATTCACTAGGCAGCTCAGAGGCAGCCTTTTCTACAGCCAGATTACGGGAAGCGGTGCTTTTCGATATTTCCACACGACAGTTGGGACAGGTTGCTATCTGATCACGTAGTCTGTAACAACAATAAAGTGAATGGAAAAAAACAACGAAAAACCAAAAGGAAAGAATATGTATAGGAGAATAGATAGATGGAAAGAAAGAGGGAGAGAATGAAACAAAAGAAGAGAAAAGCATGAAAAGCAAATTAGTACGATTTAATGGAAGTCTTTCAAAATATGCTATATACAGATGCATATATGATACATATATGTATGTACATATGTATACATATATATATATTATATGTATATAGCATATTGGATTGAAATAATATAATGAAATGTATAATTCAGTTTGATATTTTTTTCATACCGTCCATCCGCCAGGAGATGGGTAAAACAGGCAGCGCACATTAGATGTCCCATTTGGCACTGAAATAAGAGCGAGAGCAGAGATAGAGAGAGGGAGAAAAAGAGAGAGAAATACAATATTGAGGTTAGATATCTTTTTTTAAGCAATAAATTTAGAAAGATGTCTCAAAAATGTTAAAGTCCAAAAAAATAAAATAGTATATTTTAGAAAACGGATTTGCACCTGTTCTATGTAAGTATATATAAGTGTGATCTTAGGTATAAGTTATATAGCAAATTATAAAGTGGTATAATATGTATGTATGTATGTATGTATATTAATGTAAAAAATACATAAATATATATGAAAAGTAACCTGTAATTAAAGGAAAAAAAGAAGAAAAAAGTTGCTATTAGTCATAATTAAGGCCTTTATTTTGTTGTTGTTGTTCTTGTTGCAAAGAAATTATTATTATGGTTGTTGGTGGGTTAAGGATGAGTCGGGGGGAGTCGGTGATAAAGATGAACTTGGTTTTTTGGTTTGCATGGGGTCTTAAAGGGTGCGGGGCTGGTGGTGGAGGGTGTGTAGAGACTGAATGATAGTGATTGACGGACTGTATGTGTATGGAGATGAGGTGAAGGAGGGAAGGAACTGTTGAATGGCATCCAGTTTATCCCTGGAACTTTTAGGTGTATTTGTTTTTAAAGTTTTATTTTGGTTTTGGTAGTTCGTGTTCCTTGTGTTTTTTTTTTGTTTGAAATAAAAACGCTATTTTTGTATTTTGGTTTTTCTCTCTCTTTTTGGAGTTTGCATATTATTTTTTTTTTTTGCAATAGTTTATTGAAATCATTTGATTTTGTTTATTTTTTCTATTTTTACTTTTTTTTTGTTTTTGTTGTTTTTTCATTGTGTATATTTGTGTGTGAGAATAATACATTTCAATTAATTTCAGTTTTTAATGCTATGGAATGGAATCGGCCGACTACTATGTATGTATATATTCTATTTAATTAGCATTTTACAATTACAAGTTTTTTTATTTTTTTTGCATACAAATTTCATATGAGATTGTTTTATAGACTTAACTAGATTTTGATTTTTTTTTTTCATTTTTATTTTTTATTATTTTATTAAGAAGGTAGATAGATAAAATTTTAAAGAGTTATGTTAGAGTCTACCACATAAACTATATAAAGGCTAAAGGGCGAAATCATAAAAATTAGTTGATTTGTTTTTTGTTTTTTTTTTTTTTCTTATTATTGAGATGATTCCGATATAGCATACAAAATTTTTTTAGACAGATAATAAGAAGTTGTGAAAGAAGCAACAGGAATTGAGAAGAAGCAGACACACTTCTCCTTAATTTGGAAACATCTCAATAAAAAAATAAGAAAACTTCCGGAAATTGATATAATTACGGATCAGAATTAGTGACAGAATTTTTTTTTCGTTTGTTGTGGGTTTTAGGGGCCAATTGGTGTGTGTATAAAAAGAAAGCAAAGTGTAGAGAGTGGAGAGAGAGAGAGACAGAGAGTGTTGTTTAGAGAAACGATAAGAGAATGTAAAACGTAATCAAGCTTCGCAAAGGACAGGCAACAGGGAATGGCAGATAGTAGTAGGGGAGGGATACTCTTCTTTCTTCTATTTGGCTAAAAAAAAATGAAGGAAAAACAATGCGGGCAACGTCGACATTTTTAATGGAATATTCTATTTACAGAATTAGCCAGACCAAACCAATAGTGGGAGAGAGGGGGTCGGAGAGAAAGAGATGGGTGGAAGAAATATGGATAGAAAGACCACGACGATGAAAATGAAGGCAACACACATGTGCGATATAAGTCTGACTATTTGTGGAGAAAACAGAGATAGAGAGAACCCAGTGAAACAGATTGTGAGAGAGAGAGAAAGCGAAATAAGCAACATTTCTGGGCTGCTGTTGTATGTTTGACTGTGTGTGTGTGTATCTACTAAAATGCTAAACACATTCCAGAAAACATAATAAAGTTCCAAGAGTTAAATGAAGTTCAATTTTTAAAATCTATCTTACACTGGCGAATTTATGACCTACCCAAGAATAATTGTTTTACAATACGACGTTACTCACTCTCCCGCTCCCGATTTCTCTCATTCTCTCTCTAGCGTTATCTATCTGTCTGGTTGTATCTCGCTCTCTCTTTATGCATATCTCTCTGTTTCAGTCGCCTTGTAGACATAACAAAAGCCAGCTGATGATTGTTTTTGTAGATAACCCGCTGATAGGAAGAGTGAAGAAGGAAAAGAAGGAGAACCAAAGAGGCAACAACAATCCAGGATAGATAAAGAAAACACGTTTTTTTTTTGTTATTCTTTTTTGTTTTTGGTTTATTTTTCTTTAGTTTCACACACAAACACACACACACACAAATGTGTACACCTGCATGTGACTGTTGAAAACTGGTTAAACAAGTTTTCGTTTATTTTGCTTTCTTCTTTTCGTTGCAAAGTTTTAGTTAACAAACAAACTGCCAATTTTATATATATATCTACATACATACATATCAAAAAACATATACATATGATAGTATGTATGTACATATATGCATACATACAAATAAATAAAGCAAAAGAGATGGAAAGAAGAAAAATAAAGAAAAAAAAGTATTAAACAGACTGCTCTCCCATGCCGCAGATTGCCTGAACAGCTGACTTGATATTGAGTGTGCGACCGAGATAACAATAAGAAACACACGCAGACACCCACACACACACACGTATCGGAGAGACGCACATTTAGAGTAACAACGTAGCAGCAAAAGCAAAACAATAACAGAGAGGAAAGGCAAAAGAATGATAGTCATAAGGGAAAATGAGAGAAGTCAAGGAAAAAGGGAAAAAAATAAATACATAAATAAGGAAAAGTATGGTTGGTTTGGTTTTTTCTTTATTTAATTTACCACATTGTTGATACATATGTAGATGAAGTGAAAAATGTTTAATCACAATCACAGATACATAGAGACATAATTTTCTTTCAGTTTTTTCTTTTTAAGCATTTCATTTGCTAGGTCAATGGAATGACGCAGTAAAAAAAGAGACAATATGTACATATGTATGTATGTAGCAGTGGAAAAAAGAGAGGGAGTAATAGGGGCAAAGTTTCAGACACAGAAACAAAGAGAAGGAATTACGTAAAAAAATAAGTTCATTGCATATTGTTGTTCTTCTATTCACTTTTTTTTGTGTTTAGATACATATGTATGTACATACATACATACGTAACGTCAATAAAATGTTTCAATGAAATGTATCAGAATGAAACGGAAATTTGCATGTATGTATGTACATACATACATATATGTATATGTATTCATGTATTTGTGTGTGCATGCATACATACATATGTACATGAGTATGTAGATACATGTAGGTCCATAGTGTGGGTGCTGACGAATAAAACATAAAATTAGCATTGCTTAGCATAATATTTATTTTATTTGTCGCGTATTGTGACAGAGAGAGAGAGAAAAAGAGAGCGGGCGGGGCCGAGTTATAAATAGGCCACAAATCAGCGAGCCTAACGTTATTTTCTGTTTTTTGTTTTGTTTTCTTTCTGACTATTCCTATTTTTCTATGACGCAATAGCAAAAAACTAGCAGTAAATGTAACTGCGCAAATGTAATGTCTGTATGTATGTAGGTTTAAGAGAGAGGAAGAGAAAATGCGAGAGGGAGAGGGAAGTAGCATTAATTTCCATCTCTAATGTATGTTTGGATGTGTGCAATGCACCTAGCGGGGGTCGCTCGCTTCGCTTCGTCATCTTCTAAAACGCAATAAAAAGTGCAATGCCAATGCGTGCACTAGAGAGAGACATATGTATATACATATATGTATCTGTGTGTGTACAAGTCCAAGTTTATGTTTCTTGTGTGTGTTTCCGTGTTCCTTTTTACGCATTAGTGTACCCAGTAGCAATTTCACATTTTACTGGAAACTTGAGTTTGACTGATGTATTTTTTTTGTTTTGAGGCTTCACCCTTGACATTGAATGGGTCTAACTAACCAAGAATTTAAAACCATGCATTTTTGTCTCAACCTTAATGTCAGGGGTCCGGCTGGTCAAGTAGGAATGGGGATGGGGATGTTGGTTGAGGGGCTGAGGTGTTCCAAGTACCTGGCATTGTTATTTTTCAAGGCGACGACGACGACAACGATACAAACGACGTAAAATTCAAAGAGACTCGACGTCAAGAGAGCAAGAAACATACGCACACACATACAATTAGAGGCGCACACAGATGCACGTATGTATACGTTTCTCTCGCTCTCTCCCAGACAGCTGTGCTCACGATTTGTCTACTCGGCGGGGGAGGCGTATGGAAATAGCTGTTTCTTGCTTACAGCTGACATAGCTCGATTTGTTTGTATACACACACATACACACACACACACTCGTAAACATACTCTAATGTAGATAAAAACATAACTGGTGGATGGCCCAGTGCCTGCTGGTGCTGCTGCAACTGCGCTAAACATTGTCTGTAGGGAAAGGAGGTGGAACATTCAAGAGATCCCAGAAACTATCACTCACCTGGTACATCGCCGTTTTTGGCAGATCCAAGCATACGGCACAGCATAATGCTGTTGAAATGCGATAGGCTAACTTTTCATTGGTTCCAGAAGCTGCCGCAGCACCGCCACCAGATGAACTGGAGGCACTATTTGGATCTAGCAATTGTCTTTTTGCAGGCGGTTCGCCACTGTTTTGAGTATCTAGCGGCACGCCCACCACACCACCACCAACCGATGACGACATACTGCTGTTACCAGCCGATGAGCTATTATTCGATGAGGATGAGGTGGATGCCTGCATGGTCACCTGATTATCCCCCAGGAGCGGTAGTGTCGATGACGGATTTTGTTGTACGTCCGAATCGGATGATTCCACAGTTGGCATAATGTATTATTAGTATTATTTGTATTTAAATCTTTTGTGTTGTTGTCTCGGCTATCTTAGGTTTTAAAATATAAACACACTCGTATATTTATTTGCTTTTAAAATTCGCTTTTATTAAATCGACTGCGCGACAAAAACAAAAAAAAAGGAAACAATTTGTTTTTGTCTAAATTTTTGATTCCTCTAAAAAAAACACGCATACATATACACACCCACTCACACTTGATTGTCACACATAGGACTCAATTAGTTTGCTCTCTTGCTGTCCCCTTTTTCTCTTGCTTGTTCGCTTGCACACATTTACACCAGACACACCACAGAATAAGGAGGAAAACCCACACAATGCACTTTCTTCTTTCTCTTTTCTGAACAAATTTCTTCCGTTTGCACGTCCGCTCTCTTCAGCGATTTGTTTTGTTTTGATTTTCTACTTTATTTTTTTTTGTAATCTTTCTCCCAAATTTACCAGACTGCGGAAGCCCAGACCCAAACGCAACAGCAGCTGTTAACCAAAGTGTGTTATGTTAACTATTTAGCAGCATCATTTGCAAGCCAGTGGAGCCACTGTGTTATAATCAAACATTTAAACAATACTTTAATCAACACTGTCTCAATGCTGCTCAAAACGCGTGAGCATTAGTCAAAACACGCGATGTAGATAAAAGGGTAGATAAATAAAAGTAAAAACAAATAGATAAAAAAAAAGTAAATAATCCATCTAAGTTTTTTTTTGTAAGGAATTTTTGTTTAAAAGCTACTCAAGCTTTAAGTGTTAGGTTTACGCAGTTCTTTTTTTTATTGTTAGTGGGCTGTTTGGTATTTGGTGTTTGCAATTTAGAAAGATGCCAAACAGTAGCAATCAACAGAAATGCACATAAAAACAAAAAACAAAACAAAGATATACAAAAAACATAACCGGCAAAAAAGTAAAACAACAAATTGACAGGCAATAACTAAATGAAAATACAAACTATAAAAAATTGGCCAAATTGCGTATTTAAGAATGGCTGACATAAATTTATTATTCAATTAATAAATTGTAATAATGTGAAAATGTGTGTGTCTGTGTGTGTACCTATCTCTCACCCTAAGAAGAGCTTCTCTCCACTGCGCCTCTTGTGGGCACTTGTTGTGTGTCCTTCTCGGTCTCAAAGAGAACGGGTTAAATTGGGGCATAACAAAATTAATTGCAACTGCTTCTACTCTAGCCAACCAAAAACACATACAAATAAACAGTATTTTCAAAATAGAAGCGGAAGAGTAATGTGAGTGGAGGGAAGTGGAAGGACAAAATATTTATTAAATTGAAGTTTTTTGCAGCCAGCTGTGTTTCAAGTTCCACAAATATGGCAGGCAGGATTAGGTTCCACACACACACATACAAGCTCCATTGTATGGGTGTCAGAACTCTTTGTTATTGTTGCGCTAATGTCGTGCTCACCAGCTGTTGGGTCCAGGTCCTGTTGAGCTCCACATACACAAATGTATACACACACACACACACACACATACATACATTTATTCGGGTGCTAGTCTATGCATACTTACATGCATGCATATCCTGCAAAATGTCTACCCTGGCTGCATATTGGGGCAACCAATAAAAATTACCTACTTTAGGGACATATCGAATTTGAATTAATTGTATTTTTATTTCCCCGCAAAAATGAACAAATGTATTAAATTATAACACAATTACAATTATATTGAATTAAATTAACTTTAATTTTAATTGTAATCCTTTACCACTGTGCAAGTCAAGCAGCCGCAGACCAACACACAGCTGTAATTGTTGTTGTTTTTATTAGCCTTAATCATCCTTCAATCCTCTCTGCGTCTCTCTCGCTCTCATTCACAGACACAAAGAGCAGAGACAAACTCACACAAATGCGTATCAGGGTTCGCTGTGGACTTCATTCGGCTTGGCTTGGTCCCCAGCAGACTCAAATGTGAGTAATTCTGTTATCCAGCAGACTCTGTAAAGCCAAATTCAAACCTCCAATTTTTTTCGAGTTCAAATTTGGATTTCAACTGAAGAGAAATTTCATTTTCGTCCTTCGTGCAGCGCACAACGCGCACAGCGTTTTTTATTTTTCTTATTTGCCCATCAATCCGCTGCTCCCGCTCGCTAGCTCGTTCGATAATTGTTAGTACTACTAAGTGCAGAAGTGAAAAAACAACAACTATTAATTAGTTAAATTAATCCTCATGCATGGAATGACTCCACTAATTCTAATTCTACAATTTACTCTTTTTTTTCTTTGCAGCCTTGCAATATGTTGGCGCAGGTTCAGCAAAAAGTATGTTTGTGCGTCCCAGTGTGTTTTTGTGTTCGTGTGTGTGTGTACCAAAGGATGTAAAAAATGTTTAAAAATACCAAAATTCTAAAAATATGAACAAAACAGAGTGCAAGCGAGTGTTTAGTACAATTTTTTTTTTTGCCTTTTTGTTATGTGAAAATGGAAATGCAAAGTAAAACAAGTATGCTCACATATATGTATGTATACAGACAGAAAAAGCGTCGCCTTCGTGAGTGTGTGTGTATGCTTCTGTGAGTGAGTGAGTGAGAGAGAGTTTGCACACATACATATACATCCATACATATGTTTATTTGGAGTCACACAGTCACCCACACATCACATCACAGGAGAGCGACACACGGACACAAATTAAATAAAATCCAAGCAGAGCAAACTCGACCCCCCGTTCACCATTCTCTGTGTCTCTACGACGCTGCGTCTGCTATGGCGGCTGTTGCTTTTTTTGGATTTCTTTTTTCGCCCTTTTGCAAAAAAAATAACAAACAGTGCACATACACACGCGCACACACACTCTCAGGCAAAGCACCCACATACCAACACCTTTGCATATAGCAACAAATAAAAAAAGAAACAAAATTGTTTTTCGTTTACCGGTGCACGTACTCCGAAAAAAAAAACAAAACTATTCAACATTTCTTCTTGCGTTTTGTGAAATATAAAAATGCGCATTAAAATCCTCTTAATTCGATTTTCTGTAAAGTTCAAATCAAGGACTTTTTTTCTGTAGCGAATATGGCAGGGGGCAAGAAATTTAAATTATATTGTTTAGTTATCGTTATCGATAAATAGGTGATATTCGAACGGAGTAGGCTTAGAAAAATGTTTCACATAGTCCAATATATAAAACAATTAATAAGTGAACTGAGTATTCAATTTTTCGGAAACCATTGAGTGGGATATATTTTAGGAATCAAACCGGTCGGAAAATCGGCTAAATACTAGAAAATGTGTGCATTAAATTTAGGAAATAATCTAACGTAAGAACTAATTAAACATTTCCCTGCAAAGCGAACTCACATTACAAAAAAAAAAAAAATAACAAAATAATAACACTAAATTTATTAACGAATTTGTATCTCCGTCTCTGTTTGCTTATATTTCCCTTTTGGTGTTTTCTTTTTCGTTTTTTTTTCTTTCTTACAGCCAAAGCGCCGATATTTTTGACTAAAATGCATTTTCAATATAATTAAAAATAAAAATAAAAATAAAAAAAAAAACAAAAACTGAATAGAAAAAGAAAAAAAAAAAACTAAAAACAAAAAATACAAAAAAAAAAAACGAATACAAAAAAAGGCAAAACCAAAAACAAGCAACCCAAAAACAAAACGAAACGAAACAAGGATCACAAGGATAAATTTTTTTAAAGTCGTATATCGTAAACGAACATGTGTAACGTGTGAAATTTTAACGGTTAACCGCGAATTGTATGTATGTATAATTTGAATTTGTGTTTCATTTTCAAAAAAGAAGAAAAATAAAAAAAAACTATATATATAACGATCATAAAACCAAAAGGAAAAAGTTATATACAGCCGCAAGCATTGTTGTGTGAGGAAAACATAAAAAAACGCAAAAACAAAACGAAAAAAAACAAACAAAAAAGCGTATATAACACAAATTAAAACGCAATTGTGGAGTCTAAATGAAGGAGCAGCAGCAGCAGCAGCAACGGCAAAAGCAACAACAACCACACACGCAGAAGAAAGAGTAACATACATTGGAATTATAAAGAGAGACTAAAGTTCGGAGAGAAAGACGAGAGCAGCAGCAGGGCAGCTGGTTTTGATGTTGTTGTTGTTATACAAAGTGACAACGGGAGCAGAAAAATGTCAACGTTCTTGAACAATTTCTTCCCGGCAGGTAAGCAAACCCCCCCCAAAAAAAAAAAGAAAACAAATACAAACACAAATTCTGCGCCAACATAGGAAATCAGCAAGGGGTCATCAGAAGCGCTGGAGCTTTGGCAAGTGGCGGCTTTCTTTATTGAAAGTCACCTTTGGCATATTTCGGTTTTTTTTTCTTTCTGTGGGTTCAATTTGTAATTGTAATACCCTTTTGTTTATCTATCGTCGCTCTGGCCTTAGAATCTAAGCCGGATCAAGGGAGCTCCAAAAAAGATCAGTGTCAATGCTGAAGCATACAGAAAACAAAGTTATGACTAATTTTCCCTGCGTATGCATGCAAAATAACGAAATATTTTGAGTTTTAAAGGGCTTGAAAGGATACTTTGAATTCCGAACTATGTCATCCTACTTTTTTATACCCTTGCGAGGGTATTATAAAATTGGTCAGATGTTTGTAACGCACAGAAGGAGACGTTTCCGACCCCATAAAGTATATATATTTTTGATCAGCATGTGAAGCTGAGTTGATATAGCCTTGTCCGTCCGTCCGTCGGTGCGTATGCGTTTTACTCAGCCTTAAGCCGGCTATTGGAATAAACCTTAATATTTGAGCTATTTATAACCCGGGTAAGATAAAGTTTATACTTTAGGATCGAACCAGTATATCACATAGTTATAGAAGAAAAATAGGTGAAGAAATTGAATTGAAATTGAGTGAAGATTGGAATTTACTAATATGATAGTTTTTTTATGTAAAACATTAGATCTCGAAATTTTAATCAGACTGGATAAATATAAATCAGCTCTGCTCAAACGATGCCGCCAGCGTTGCTAGCAGCATTTGGAAGGTTTTGTCTGTGTTTTGATGAATTGAGGCAAAAGACAAAAAACTTCGGCACAGCTAATAGTGGCTTAAAATGTATTCCGACTTAGAAGAATATATGTACAAGGAAGGAAATTCTAAAAAAAAAGTCTGGAAATTTTGTGAATTTCCTTTCTTTTTAAAATTGATTAAAACAAAGAAATTCAGTACTTTTTTAATATTTTTTCCGGCGCTGCATCATATCAAAGCATTTCCATTCGTTATATCATATCTGGACAACTTGGCTTCAGAGCTCAAAGGCCGAGTGCAGGAAAAGAATCAGATCTTGTATAACGATTACTGATAGAGCGCGGGGGTAACTCCTTGAAGTTTTTGGGTTCGTGGTTGATACCCTATATTATTGTTCAGCCTTCGCAAAGATAGCCTTAGTCGATGTAAAGCAATTCGTTTGACCTTGTGCGCTTGCTTCTTGCATCTGCAAGCTTTGCAAACCAGTTCAATTCTTAGTGCTAGGTATTTTTAAAGTCGTGCGCTATTTAATTTGTGTTTTGTCTGTGCCGAAAGCCTCCAACTCCAACTATGGTGATGATAGTGATTATTGGCAATTACATGGCCCTGGCCCGTTGGAGATTTTTGCTGTGTTGCCTATACGTGACCATGAAATGGATCAAGGAAACGATCTTAGGATGGAGCACAGCATGAACATGAATTATTGAAAATTAGATTATGAGCGATTGAAACCTTTCTATAACCATGGATAAATATTCAATGGTTTTAATGGTTTTTTTTACTCAGTATAAATTTCTCTCTCATCTCTTTTTCTTGAAGAAAATTATTTCTACCCCCTGTGTGTTCTGTGTTGGTGTGTGTGTGTGTTTTTGTAAGATGGTTCTCATTAATCAAACACTTAGCTGTTTTTTCGATCATTGTTTAATCTTCTTAGAATTCATCAACATCAACAACGCACTGTCCCTCTTTTTTTCTCTCTCTCTCTCTCTCTGTGGATATTTCGAGGATGTACAACAAGTTCCACACTTGCATTTTATATGGGATTTTCATCTTTCAGGTACGGCAGGAAAAACCACTTCCTCTTTGCCCTTTGCCAAAAAAGAAAAAAAAAAAATACACTAAATGTTATATCCAACAAAAGAGATGTAGGAAAAAAGAGAAATAAAACCAGTTTTTAAGAGTCCACCAACAAAAAGAAAAAAGAAGAAAAAATAATATCAGCTACTACAAATCTTAGAGAGGGAGAGAGTGAGAGAGAAAGAAGGAGTAACAAGAGGAGGGTGGAGCCGTCTTGCAGGCAGCTGACGGAAATACATTGACTTCTTCAAAGAAGAGAAGATGTGTGGCAATGGCAACTTCTGGTGCACCACTGGGTTACCTGTTGATGGCCCTTTTCTTTGCTATATGTTCTACTCGAGTGCAGTTGAAAACTGGTTTCCTTTATGTTTTTTTTTTTATCTTGTCCTTTTTCTTTTTGATATACGTAAGCAGAGAACCAGTGACCCAAGATCGATCTGTAAGTCGCCCTCTCCTTTCATCCCAGAGCTTTACAGCTGTTTCTTGGGAAACTTTCCACCTTGTTTCCCTATACCTTTTTAAGCCTGTTTTTCTTTCCTTTCCTTGTCCCAAATACAAAAGTTGTGCACATATTCAATTTAGTTTTTTATTGACGCGCAAAACAAACCTAACAAAGTCGACTTCCTATTCAAAATCCTATCCACCTGACACCATCCCAGCCGCAGCCGCATCATACATACATACATACATACATACGTACATACATACATATGTATATCCAAGGCTTCATTTTAGTTCTATCAAATTTTTATTGCTTAGCGATTCGTGAAAGGTTTCTTATTTTAGCAGAGACACACACACACTCAGAGACAAAACAAACAAACAATGACAATAGCGTAGGAGAGGAAATAAATCTATTTAAAGTTGCATAAAAACAAATTCGTAGAAAACTATTACCTGAATTATTCGTCAAAATTGATTGTAAATCAACCAAAAAAAAAAAAAGTTGTAAATGTGTACAAATTGATTTTCGTTGATAGGTTGATTCGCTCGTTGACCCTTAACCTTTGTTGAAAAGCTAAAATTGTCATATTCCATTCAAAGGATTTCCCCCATCCCCAAAGAATAGTTTCGCCCCTTGCTAAGGCTCAAATTAGAATTTAATTATCCTGCTAATACAGACAAGTTGACGTCGCGTTGCCAATTGTTCTATAATTTTCTCTTATCGCGTTTTTTTGTACACTTTTCTTGGAAACGAGCTACATACAAAGTGAATTAGTATACAAATGTCAAAGAACACTTGGATTTTTACCATTATATGTATGTACCTACATATGTCTGTATGTATGTATGTGTATATGTTTGTTGAATTCGTGTCCCTTAAAAATGGCCTAGATGCCAGATTGCAAAACTTATTAAATGACTTCGACTGTCATCAGATCCTAGCAAGCCTTTCACTTGTTTGCACTTTTTTAGCAAATACAGTGATTATCTTGAGAGTCCTTCAATAAATCAAGATGAAAGTGGATTTTAATTGTTTGTTTCTGTGATCAAGGACATTCATCTGTATAAAGGACATCCAGTCAGGAGGATGTCTTTCAAAAATGGCTGTCTTCCAAAATAAATGAAACGAAAACAAATAAAGTGGTTTCAAAAGTTTCGAAAATTTTAAATTTTTTCCCAAATTAAACTAAGATTTTACCTCTGAAACTTTTCAACATTAAAAACAGTTTAAAATTAGTTTTCACAATTTTTGAAATCTGTTCCAACGTTTGTAATTTCGCATTCGCTTTCGTTTGCCAAAACCACAATGTATTGTCAGTGCCCCACCGACCGGCTGTCTGCCCTTGAGTATATGTACATACATACACACACACACACACACACACAGAGTCAAACGAATTACTCATATGTTTCGGGGGCCTCCTTCTGGGGGCCATCGTCGCTTTGTTGTGGTTGTCGTAAATTTGCCTTCTGGGTATATGCTATTTTTTGTTCTATCGAGTGAGGGAGCCATAAAACAATTTAACCCCAGGACGAGATAGTAGAAAGAAAGAAAAAGCCAACAAGAAGGCACAAAAAGGAACGTCTGCCAGTTTTATGGCTATTAACTGTCTGTTGTCATTATTACCCAGTTAAGGGTTAAATGTCCATATGTATGTATGTGTGAAAAAAAGTCCTTGAACGAATGTATGAATGAGTTTTTCCATTCCCTTTCTCTATTTCCTTGGTACTGGTGGCAATATAAACTAGCTACGCTAGGCTTTGTTTATAAACATAATTTTAAAACCAAATAATATCGCATAGACTGATCTCGGTGAGAGTCTAATGGGAACACACCCTAAAAAATCAGTCTTTCAAATAATAATTAATTTTTAGTCGAAAAGACCTAAATAACTTTTAAAGTAAAAACTAAAATTATTGCTACATAAACTTGAAATAAACTGTTAATATTCTCGGTCTTCCTCTCTCCCTCTCTCTCTCTTAACCACCTCCATCACCTCGTCATCTTTGTTTTCTATCGAATTGTACATATCTAACCGCATGATGATACATGTCAATTTCACACATTCTACTTCCTCTCTCTCTCATTCACTCTCTTTTACGGTTTCTCTCTGCCGATAGCCAGCCCCCACACAATTCCCCACTTGATCTCTTCTTGGTGTTTCAATCAAAGCTTGCTTTCACGTTCACAGTTGCTCTAAAACTGTATTATCACGCGGCACAAACGCGACTTTTTGCCTCGTTGGATATTTTTTCTTCTCTCTTTTGTTTTGCTTTTGCATGTTGTTGCTTTCGTGTTGTTGTTTTTTTTTTTTTGTTATAGTGTTTGATTTGTTTTTGTTTCTTACTGCTGCTGCCTTTCCTGCCTCCACCCCCTTTTCTGTGTCGGTGGCGCTGGTGTTTCTGGTGTTTTGCTGCTCCGCTGTTGTGTGTTAGTCACTCTTTGGCAACGGCCACAAAACGTTACCACACGTCGGCGAGTGGTGGCAATCGTAAGTTTTCACCCAAACGCCAACAACAACAAATGTTTCGTCTAATCAGTGTGTGAATATAAGAATCGGAAATAAAAAAAACAAGAATTTTAATATGTAATAATATTAATGCGTGACAATTTAGGTAAAGCTCTGTCAATCACCTGAACTGTGCTCTCCTCTGCTGCCGGTCAAGAGAACATCAATCAAATTGAAACACAAACCGAGTTCTTTCTCAGTTTCCCCCAGTATTCTTGAGCAGTGGAACACGCTGACGTTGACACCACACAGAGAACTTTCATTTCACAATGTGTGGTGCTTAATGTGACTGCCGACTGACGGTGGTGCCCCATGCCCACGCCTTTGCCCCCCAGTTGTCTTCTTCTTGTGTCGTCTTTTTTGTTGTCTCTTTTGTTTTGTTTTTTTTTTTTTTTTTGCTGGCTTCTTTTTTTTTGTAGATATGTACGTATACATATATGTATGTACATACATAGGTTTTTTTGTGCATATTATTTTGCGGCTAGCTTCACTCACTTCCGCTACTGTTTGAAGCCTCTGTGTTTGTTGTCAACCCGCTGCGACGGCGGATCTGCTTACGACTCTCTTTAAAAAGTTTTTTAAACTGTTGAAATCATCGCAACGCAACGCAAACACAACGAATACGCATATTAATGAAGTAGACTTTAGACGGACGACTCTCTATAGGCTTAATTTCATTGTACTCACAAATTTTTGTGTTTTTTCCAACGATTTCATTTCGTTGCGTTTTCGCAATTGTTGTTAGGCTTAGGAGCGCCACCAGCACCGCCGCCACCCCCGCATCATAACCCCACACTACATTTACACAGCTGTTCAGCTAGCTAGAGCGAACCGATCGTCTATGATTTCCAGCAGCTGTCGACAGACAAAAATTGGGTCAAACTGCCGCCGCCAGAGCCCTGGCCTGGCTGGGTCTATGGCTAAAGCTTACCAAGAAACCAACCAAACTTGTCTTTGGTCACGTTGGCTTACGACAGCGCGATGTCAATATCATGCACACACACACACACACACACACACTAATACATTTCAATGTGTGTATATATTTATAGAGAGGGAAAGAGAGATAGAGAGATAGAGAGTGAGAGAGAGAGAGAGAGAAAGAATTGTGTTGAAAACAGTTCTCTGGCCAACTTTTGGAAGAAGAACCAATTGCAATAGTCAAGAGATTTCATTAATTAACCACTGAGGCCTTCAATCAAGTGTGGTTTAATCATCCAAACGAATGAACTTGTTAAATCTTTTAAAAAGTATTACGTGTTGTTAAATCTTGTAACCAACGCTCGCATGTGGTCTTTAAAGTGTTAAAACTGGGATGGAATTAAAAATACATATTCTGGATATGGTTCAAGTAATTCATTTTGAATACCAATCACCAGGTTTGGTATTTATCGATGGACAATTACCTTAACTGATTCCATATTGTAAATCCATGCCTTAATGTCTCAATATGATATTAAAGCTATATTTTAAAGATCTATCTGTTTTATATTACTTTTTTTAATAGGCCATTTAAGATAAGTTCTTTAGAATTTAGAAATTAAATCATTATAATACATAAGCGCAAGTATCTTTAGATTTACCCTAAAACAATTAACTTCTGTTTGTTACCGATAAATCCTATTTAGCTCTATTAGTGGATGATTTTTGTGTTGTTTTACACCTCCCCCCTCTATCGGTTTTCCTTCTGATATCGGTATGATAAGAGTGATTTCCAACTCACCTCCAGGTTTCTCTTATCCAACCGACCATCTCTCTTTTTGTTTTCTTTTGTTTACTATATCAACTTTGGATTGGTGGGCCTATTTTATCAAATTTAAATGATCTCGGAAGAAAAAGAAAAAAAATCGTGGCACAACATTAATAATGATTTGGCCTCAAAAATAATGAAGTAAGTAAGTCGTCTCGCCGACTTAGGTATACCATACACCAGTAAAGCAAATATTTAAAATTTATTAAAAAAAAGCATTTTCACATGCTTTTTACAAGCATATCTTAGTATCTCGCTCACTCAATCATACGAGCACCCTAGCGCCCCCACCAGCTGACGGCCAACTTCGGCCTTATGGAAAAACGTTTATATGCATAACTCGACTATTTTTTGTCCGATTTTGATCAAATTTGGTATTTTGCTAGATATTAGTATTAAATTTAAGTGTGCCAAATTTGATTGCATAAGGTAAAAAAATACGGGAGATAATCAAGTTTTTCAAATTACGGGGGCGGAAAAGGGCGTGGCAAAATTTTTACACATACAAAATGTGTGCATTTACTAGGCGAATATACATACCAAATATGGTGTCTCTAGCTGGAATAGTTTTGGAGATAAACGCTTTTTTTAAATTGCGGGGGCGGAAAGGGGCGTGGCAAAAATTTGAAATAAACTTGATCACTCTACATATTACACGAGTCTACATACCAAATTTGGTGGCTCTAGCTCTTACAGTCTCCGAGATCTAGGTGTTCATACGGACAGACGGACGGACGGACAGACGGACAGACGGACAGACGGACGGACAGACGGACGGACAGACGGACATGGCTAGATCGACTCGGTTGTTGATCCTGATCAAGAATATATATACTTTGTGGGGTCGGAGATGCTTCCTTCTGCCTGTTACATACATTTTGGCGACTTTAATATACCATTTCACCCTATGGGTGTATGGTATAAAAAGTGTTTGAGATTGCCCACACAATTACACGAAAGTGTGCTGTCCATACGGCCCTCTGTTCCCTCCTCCGTCCGTTGAGGGTGGTGGAATTGGGAGAATGTGTTTGATTGCGTGTATGCATGTGTGTGTGTATGTGTGCCTGATAATGACGCCAAAGCGCCTTGGCTATAAATATTTTATTATTTATGTACATACATATGTATAAATGTGTCCACAAAATAATAAGTCTCTTTTGAGTAAATTATTACTCTCATAATTATTACATGGCTTACTCTACCTCTGCCTTCTTAGTACAAATTGAGAGAGAGAGAGGATAAGAGACCTAGCCACGTGTCTTCTTCTCCCCACTCTCTCTCTCTCTTTCTGTTCCTTTTTTATGTGTACAAAATATAATCAGATGATCGCACGATGAGTGCTAAATGGCGTAATTAAACTGAGTGAAATATCAAAATATTTGTTCATTCTTTTCGTTTTGTTATTATTGTTGCTTTTGCTGTTGTCGTTGGGGAAACAAACAAAATAAATCGCTAATGGACAAACACATGATCGCGATCGTCGCCGCAATGCAGTTTAACATTTATTAGTAGAGCGCGGGGGTCATTGGTATTGGAAGCTTGTCAAACTGTGTACTAGGTGTACATTCGATCATCGGTATACCGTGTGAGTCAAACATGTTTTAAACTTTTGATTTAATGAATTCATTAATCCCTAATACCTAATTCAGAAAATCATATAATAATTTCGATTTGAACAATTTTACTATTTCAAAAAATGAAAAAAAGCTTTATCAAGAGTTCTAAACCATCCTTTTCGATTTTGTGGTGTGGATCGAATAGTTTTCAGAGTTATTCGCTTCCAACTCTCGACACTTAAAGGCCACTTCAAATGGTTTTTTTCGACTTTTATTTGTGCTCTACTTTGATTTCAAGTTAATTGTGGGACGTTTAACAGGATGTGATTCCAATTGTTGCTTGTCCAAAGGTCTCTCCATAATAGTAATTTTGCTAACTGAAAGCCTCTAAGACCTTTAATATTTAATAAAATGGGTGCTAACGTGACTTCATAAGGTCGAAGATACTTTATTGTGAGATATCCAGGGTATACTTGCATATATGTACATACATGTGTGTACATATATGTATAATAATCTTTAGTGTTGTTTTTTTTTTGTGTTGTTGTTTGTTGTTAACTGGGCGCGTGTGCATGCAGAACTTGAACTTTCCAACTGCAACAACTATCCCCCATTTATACACACACACATGCACACATATATACAACACAATCGCACTACTGCAGTAGACAGTTGAAAATTTACTGTTAATCGAGCACCACACGCCCACTTTACCATTACAGTTTGACAGTCATTCGTCTGACTGCTGCGCTGCTCTTCATGTCTTTGACTCTCGCGCGCCAGTTTCTCAGCTGCTGCTCATGCTGTTGCCGCTTGATTTGCAGTGTTGCCGAATCAGTTATTTTTTAGCCAGATTTGGCTGCTTTTTAAGGCCCGATTGCAACTAATAAACCATTAGATAGAAATCTACCCAATTTGAGAAATCACAATTAGCTAAATTAAAGAAGAACTAATAGCGGAGCTATGTATTAGGAGGAGATTGCGTGGTTCCTTTTTGTTGCTGAGCACAAGTTGACCATTTGATTCGAGTATGGCGTTCCAGCAAAGTACATTAAGAAGGTAGATTACAAAAGTGATAACGTTGAAAATTATGAGTTGGTGGCCATTGACGAAATAATAACAACATTAAAAAAAAATGCAGTTAAATTTCATTTAACAAAACACTTTTAGCCCTCGGTTTAGCTATTTTTGCTAAAAAATGTTCGACATCACTGCTTGTTTGGGGTCTCTGTTGGGGCTCTCTCTCTCGTGCTGTTGCTCTTCATTGTTTTTACACCTCCGCCTCACCGGCGGTGCTGCCAATTTAGCTATTTTCCCACTAGATCTAGTGGGTTGCAACAAGGAAATGCGGGATAAATTGTGAAATAGCGGCTAGCGGGAATTATAGCTGTTTTTCAAGAAAAACTAGCTTTACTTTATATTTTGAAACATTTAGTAACTACGTGTATTTTTATGCTCTATGATGCCACATTTTCATACGAATAGTATTTTGTCATTTGAATGGCAAAAAAACATCGATAAGCGAAACGAGTATTCAGTCTTATCGTTTTCTGTGAAGTTTACTAAATGTTTCCCAATTTTTAAACCGCGAGCAAAAGTTGAAAATGCGAAAAATTTACTATCAAAAACCGCGTGGTAAAGACCCTGCAAATTTTATTGCAAATACTGACATGGTCGAACGCAGAGGGTTTTTAGTCAAATGAATGTTGTCAAAACGAAGCAAAGAAATAGGTTCGGCTAATACAACTTTGAACGTCATTTTACATATAAGGAAAAGCTTTTGTAAAGCTAATATTTTACAAAATTGTTAATTACAAGAAAAATGCTGCCACGATTACAAATTACCAGCATCATGTTAGAGAAAGATAGGGACCAATGAAACCTACATAAACCAAGATGATGAAGATAAAGTCATTGATGAAATCATCCAAAATATTGAAATAAACCAAAAATAAACAAATATTTTCTTTTTTTTTTGGCTACGAAGAAATATTTCTAGCTATTTCTAGCTTTTTTCAAAGGCTGATTAAGCGTTTTGATGCAACGAAATGTTGGCAGCACTGCTCACCGCTCAGTAGAGAGTGGGCTGCGTTGCCGCACGGTTTGTCTCGCGATCGTAGCGCTTACAACTGTTTTTTTTTTCGCTTTTTTTTTGTATTTTTCTTTTCATTATTTTGGTTTTTGTGCATATTTAACGCTGACTCTGACGGCTTTTTGGTTTTCGAATTGTGGTTTTGCTTTATTTGGTTTTTTTTTGTTGTTGTTTAATTTTTTGTAAGAAGCAAAACGCTCTGTTTAAATATCAACGTGACACATAACGGGTAACGATAACGGCCACCGTCTGAGGCGTCTCTTGATGTGCTGTCTGTCTGCTCTGCCACATCTACACATCTACGTGACGTAACGATTCGTAATTTTGTGTTATTGTTTGGCCGCCAATCTACCTGATGAGAGTGTGACTATATATATATATATATGTACATGAATACACATACATATACTATAAACGCGTATCTCTATCTTTGTATGTGTGTAAATGTATCTCTATCTCTGTCCGAGTGTCTGTGTGTGTGTGTGTTTGTGGCGTTTTCATGAACGCGTTCGTGATCTTTGAAGCAAAACAAAGCTGTCTGTTTCAACGTAGAGCGTAGCATAAAACAACAAAAAGCAAGCGCATATACAATATTTATGTATATATAAACATTACAAAGTTATATATATGTACAAATACACATATATAATAATCAGTTGGGCTATTTTTTTTTCTTTCCTATTTTGTATAATTTTTTGCCGACGTCATGCCAACAAACTGCCAGTGGCAGACAATTTATGTAAATATAAAGTGAAAACAAAATAGCATCACACACAGATACACTAAGAAACTTATACATACATATGTACATACAATATATGCAGATATAGATAGATAACACATTTTGAGGGACACTGCATCCGGTGCTGACTTCTTATTTACCGCGGTTGGTTTGGTTTTAGATGCGCTGGTCATGCACAAGTAAGTTCTTACATTGCTCACAAAACTGTCTTTAAAGCAACACCTGTCAAACCGGCAAACAGGTTAAACCCCACGCCCCCTTTCCCATGCTTCCTCTATCCGGCTCTCGTTGCTGCTTCTTTTTTCGATTTCGCAATGTTGTTGTTGCTGTTGTTATTATAATTCTTTAATCAATCTAATAATTATAATTAACTTTTCTCGTTCCGATCTGTGTATATTCCAAAACAACCAGTTAAACGGAAAAAAATAACAAATAAAAAAACTTTGGGAAAAGTAAAAGAAAGAATTCCTTTTTAAATTGCTAAAAAACAAAAATGAATACACTTCATTTATAAATTCGCTTAACTTCGTCCAAGTTAAAACACAATTTGATATGATAATCAGAGAGTCAGTCTTAAATTAGATTACAAGCTCTATAAAGTAACAAATTTTAATTAATCGAAATCCCTTTTTTCGACCTACACATACATATATATGAAAAGGTTGACCAATCCGGTTGAGTTCGACGTACATATAATGATTTGGCTCAAAGTACTGATCAGGAGTATTTAAGGAATAAATGAATATACCATTTTCCCAAGGGCATAAATTTATTTTGATTGTTGATTTAATCCATATTTTGTTCGGTTTATGTGTTCTCTAAATAAACTATGTTTATATAGAACCTTTAATTACAAAAACAGGAATAATTTGTAAAATCTTATGATAAAAATCTAGACATCTGCAATTTAAAATCTAAATTGAACAATTCGCAAAACATCTCAAAACTGCTTATTGGTTTTAAATTTTGTATTTATTGTCACTTATTTTTTTTTTTAAATATTAGGTACGTATAATAATTTAAGAGATTTCTTTAGTTTTAACCGCTAAAATGAGTTAAATTGGTTGGGTACAAAATTCGCCACTTTCTATTGACTGTGGTGGATGAAGAATGCAAACTATATATGTACATACATATAGAAATAAAGCAATTTGTTCAGATATATGCATACACATATGTATGTATATATGATATGTATGTATTTTTACCTACTAATATACAATGTATGTATGTATTTCTTTAGTCTTTTACTTAGGTGTGTGTGCGTGTATGTTTGTATTTTCAAGGCCAACATCACTTGTTCTCGTACGCTGCCAAAAGGCATTGGCCCGGCACACGTCCCCTACCCCCGCATCACCACAACCACCCCCTCTTACCGTCCCTTTTAACCAAGACCAAGACACTTTACGTCAAAGCAAACGCGCTGAGAGAACCAAAAACAACAACAACAGCATCAGAAAAAAAAGGCAATAACCAAAAATAAATATTTTGCTTTTAAAATTATATTTCACTTTCTGTTTTGCATTTCAAAATTGACTGCTGTTGCACTTTGTGTAAGCGTGTGTGTGTGTGTATTTATAGCAATTAACGAGTAGCGAGTTGGCAAGTAACGAGTGAACATTGGCAAGATCAGGAAAAGATCTAACCATTATGTTTACGCTAGTAGGAAGGGAATTCTAAATGAAGGAATATGTAGAAAAATGTTAATTTGTTTTCTTCGTTGTTGTTTACCACAAAAACCGGGAACAGCAGAAATTGCGTCTTTATTTTATTTACTACTACTACTACTACGGAAACAGCAACAACAAGAATAACAAAATTGCGCACACTCCAAAAAAAAAAAAGAGCAGAAAAACAACAAAATTTATTGTGTGCCAAAGAAGGGGGGAAAATAGCGTTATCGTTTTATCGATAACTGTGGAAAATAACAACGGCCAGGAATGGGTGGGAAGTAGGAGGACAGTAGGAGAAGGAGTGTTGGTTGAATGGTGTTAAGGCACATCAACATTCTTATCATATATTTGAACATACATATATATGTCTGCCTACATTTCCGACACCCAAAATAGCTCTTCTTGTTTGTTTAATTGATTTCTAATCAATTATGATATCAACAAATGTTCTATCTCTTTCCCACACAGACACTCTAAATATTGCATCGTTCTTTAACACTATCTCTCTCTCTCTCTCTCCTACGTTGTCTCTTTACAGATACGGCTGCTATGGATCCAATTTTCTTTTCACCTACGAATGGAATACCGTCAGAGAGTAAACTCGCCACATATATGGTAAGCAATTCTCTTTATACATACCTATATATATATATATACCAAATATGGAGTATATACACTACAAGTTAAACATTAAATTTGATTTGTAATAAATCCTTTTTAAATCGTTTGATTGAATTTTTTTGATTTACAAATAACACAAACAACATATACACTTGATTCTCTCCTGATCAAAAAAATATATAAACATAATTTATTTTCATAAAGACTTTTTCTCAACAATCATTCACTGTTCTTATACCCTTTAAACCCGATAACTAAAAAACGTTAAGATATGTTACAGTTTTTTTTTAATTAATGCTGGCTTCTAGCATAGTGTATAGTGCGGGAACAGTTTTAGAGTCATTAGTAAATGTGTTTACTCACTATAGTGTCGAGTGTTTTGCTGCCTCCATGTCTAAAACGCAATACACAAAAACCAAAAATAAAAACAAGAAACAGCTGTTTAGCCAGCGAGCAGTCAACTTAGTAGTAGTTAGTCAGCCATCTAAGCGAGGGCAGCACACAGATTCACACAACACTCTGACAAGGTGAATTATTACCTAGGTCGTGCCACAAAGTTTTGTTTTCTTTGTCACCGATTTTATTTATACCCTTTAAAGCATTCTACTCAACCCACTCATCCACCTAAATAATTCTATATAAAATATTGACTTAGAAACTTAATTTATATTTTAAAACAGAGAGGAGGGTATCTCTTAGTCGGTGCCTACCGAATTGATATTTGGATTTTTAATTATGTTTTATTTGTTTTCACTTAATTTGCTTTAACAATTTAATTTCAACGCTGCACATATGTACACTTGACCGACTTTTTTTTTTGTTTCGCTTGTTGTTTCTGCTCATTGAAACCATTGACATGCAAAGTGCTTATAATGGGTGACACAACACAAAGCACCAAAAAGGTGTCCAGGCAATGCTCGTACATATGACAGCTGATCGATTACCGGGTATACAACATTTGTAAACGTAAACTGTCAAAAAAGACGAAAAAAAATATATATAAATTGCTTTATTTTATTATAAAGTAAAAAAACTATGAATATTTGTAATGGTAAACGTTATAAAACATAATTCTTGTATCTTTTAAAAAACAGACTCCGGTTTGAAAAAATTTACAAAATTATGAAACTATGTAGGGGAAAGTGGGGCTAATCGGCGCATGGGGCAATCCCGCGCATTCGAATTATCTTGAAATATAATAGCACGATCCAAAAAGTGATAAGTGTCCTAAGATCGCATTTTGGTAGGCTATATTTGGATAATAAACTTAGACGTATCCAATTCGTAGTATCCGAAATTTTTTGGATTATGTAATTTTTAACCTCAAAAATCAATTTTTTTTTGCCGAGAAATGGTTTCAAAAACATTGAATAAATTTTTAATTTTGATAGATGTTAACTAAAAGAGGTTCCGACGTGTATTAACTTATGGTGTGCACTTGGTTTTTTTTTTTTTTAAATTCACACGGTTTTAAAATATTTAGTTTGAAATGCTAAAACTAAGGGTGGGGAAGATTGGCGCACTAGTAGAAATTTAAATATGACTATGACCGATATATAAACTAGTTATTGATAAAACCAGTACATTTGCCAGAATCAGATGGATCAGAATACTATTTCATATAGCTGCCATACAAACGATGAAATTAACAATCATAATTGAAAGTCTAAACAAATCAACATTGTTGGTGGTAAAAAAAGTTTTTTTATAAAAGAAGATTTTTAATATTAAACTATATTTAGTTTTTTGTGAAAAATCGTTTTTGTTTTTATATAAAAAACTTGTTGACAACGCCAATTTGGGGTATATTCGAAAAAACAGCTATAGCTTTGTAACGGTAAGTTATATCGAAACGTATCTTTCATAAATAGTTGGACAATGAATTCATTTAAGTGCTCATATGAGAGGATGCGAGCTCCCGATCAGGATATATGAAGGATTACATAAAAAAGTCGCCGATTAGCCCCACTCTCCTCCTACATCATACAGAAACCTAGTTTTTTGTCATTGCTAAATTGAATTTGGTTTGCTTCCCCCAAAATTCTTCATTGAAAATGAGGGAAATTTCCAAATTATATAGTCAAATTTGAATATCCAATAATATTTTACCTCCAAAATGTCCGATTTACCCTACCGAAATTCGCAGTCAAACCCCACAATACATAAATAATTTTCATAGGAATATGTATTATTAATATATTATAGCTACCGTATAAGCCTAATTTATTAATATACATATTTACACTTGTGCATTTCTACGAAAAAATGTTAACCAATGGATGTTCAACAAAAAATGAAGTAGGTAAGGCGTCTCGCCGACTTAAGTGTACCATACACCAGTAAAACAAATATTTCAAATTTATAATAACAAATGCATTTACGTATTTTTAAGAAGTTTCACATGCTTTTTACAAGCATATCTTAGTATCTCGCTCACTCAAGCATACGAGCACTCTAGCGCCCCCACCAGCCAACGGTCGACTCCGGCCTTATGGAGAAACGTTTATATGCATAACTTGGCTATTTTTAGTCTGATTTTGATTAAATTTACACATTTACATATATGTATATTTACACATACAAAATGTGCGCATTTACTAAGCAAATATACATACTAAATTTGGTGGCTCTAGCTCATAGTCTCCGAGATCTGGGTGTTCATACGGACGGACATGGCTAGATCGTCTCAGCTGTTGATGCTGATCAAGAATATTTATACTTCAAAAGCCTCCTTCTGCCTGTTACATACATTTTGGCGATTTCAATATACTATTTCAACCTATGGGTGTATGGTATAAAAAGCTCAAATCTTATTTTTTGTTGTTTTCATTAAATTTCAACTAAAATTGTTAAAGTCTGATAGTTTTGGGTAGAAATAGAGTGAAGAACAGTTCGTATTTGATAGGCTTATTTTTTAAACAATTGACCACCTTCAGAGTTCTCTTATTGTACAATATCTCTTTCGAAATTCGTCGCTTTAATTAGTTATTTGCGTTTAATAGATATTTCATTATTATTAGGGCTTGTATTCAAAGCATAAATACTAACGTAATGACTATAATTGTATATACATACATACATATGTATATGTATATGCATATATATACATATGTATATGTATATGCATATATATACATATGTATATGCAACTGCACACGAAACTGTAATATGTAGCAAAAATGTCGCGTCACTGACTTAGGAAAAAAAAGGATAGGCAAACTTTGTAAAACCATAATATTGAAGCTTGGTATTTCTTATTTTTGCAACAAATATTTAAAGTTTAATTCTCAAAAAATTCGTAGTTTTTCGATTTTTAACAATGATCTTTAAAGCCGTGTCCCTTGAGTGACCGCGAAAGTGCCCATATACATACTTATTAATTAATTCAATTTCCACGGCTAGCGATCACAAGGGCTTTAGAAAACACAAGAACTTGCAAAACAAATGCTGTGCCTCTTGTCAATGCACCCTATATCCATACATACATATGTACATATGAAATACACATATGTTTGTCTGTATATATTTATTGTTGTTTGCTTGATATGTACAGATGTGTATATTAAAGTGTATGTACATTAAGTATAATTTGTGTTTATGCCTGGATTTTTTATATAAATTTAGTCAGAGAAAATAAATGTAAAAAAAACCCGACATAAATAATATACAATGCACTTGGGGGGCAATTAAATGAGTTCAAGTGATCGGTTAACGGTAAATGAAAATTCCTTATTTAATATTTATTAAGTTGTCGTTGAAAAAATAATAAAACAATATTGTTTGTATATACATATGTACATATACACAAGTCGGTTTATTGATGCATTTTACCTTGTAATTGCTTTTTTAAAGATTACATGCTGCAATAACTTTATTTAAGTACCTGATGAGATTGTACGACAAAGATAAGCATTCTTAAATAGGCAAAGCAAATATGATTTCATAATCCTAAAAAAAGGTTAATATTGATAATTATAATGCAGATTTCATTCACTTGGCATAGTACATACATATGTACATATATTTAGAATAAAGAGTATTTGAAACTAATGAAATACTTTCTTTAATTCGTATCAAACCAACCCTTAATATAAAAACTTATGTCATATCACTGGCGGATCCTAGTAAAATAACGAATTAGCTTCATAATGTTTTTATTACATATGTATGTACATATGTATGTATGTATATCAAGCTCCCTATTTGATACGATCGATCGATCAAAATGAAATTTTTAAATCAATTTCAATAAGAACTTACTTAAATGAGAATTTCAAATATAACTTTATAGATTGAAAGTATTCGTAATCTTTTGACAACCAAAAATTATTGCATAAGCATTATTTTAATTTAAAAAAAAAAAAGTCGATTCCATTTCGATTGCTGTCTTATACAATATGTTATATGGTTTATGAGAGTAATTCTTGTAAATTAGCAACAACATATGTACATACATATGTATATAATAGATATAAGTTATAATATAACTTGTTAAAAATCATCATAGCAAGGTCGAATTCGGGGGCAACACAAAAACGTGTTAGAGTATACAAAATATCGACTTTCTTCAAGAATTTTTTTTTGGGAATGCGCTCTGAAATATGTACACAAGTCAATACAAACATTTGTTGCGTCGTTAGTTTTGGTTCGAACCAATTGAGAATAAGTTTATCATTTAATCGAGAATTCCTCTAAATATATGAAGTACAAACCAAAGAACAAAAAATACACACACACCTACACACAAAAAAATGTTAAGTGCGCATTGTTTTTTTTTTCTCAGTGAACTTGTAGATAAGATAATGCTTTCATATAAAATTTAAAAAACAGAAGAAAAATAGATTTATAGAAAGAGACAATTGAGAAACTGTGAAAATGTAAAAATGTAAATGTAAAAATCCAAAACAAATGCGATTTTGTGTATCTTCTGTATCCCTGTGATCTTCCTCTATTTCTCTCTCTCCCACTCTCTGTCTGTCTTTCTCTTTTCATCACACTTTCACTGTTACTTTCTCTCTTGTGCTCTTTCTCTCTTGTTCTTGGATTTTGAAATTGCATCTCGATATTCTCTATATACATACATACATACATATGTATTTCTCTTTTTTCTTATTCTTGTTCTTCGTCTCGCATGCTTTTCTGCTTTCATGTGTGGTTGGTAAACTCTCAGAATCGTCAAAATGTTGCCACGCCGACGGGTTACGGGTTGAATAACGGGTTCTCACTACTTAATTTGGATTCGCCCCTACCAGTTAATAAAAAGTCTCAGGTAAAGCCGCTGCTGTCAAATGAAAAAGACAAAAACAAAACTGTAAAATGTGTAGTAGTGTCTCACCCTCTCTTTCCCTCTTTCTTTCTCTCTCTCTCTTTCTCTCGAGTTTTTCGTAATGTCGTGTAACGGTTTCAGTATATATATTTGTGTGTGTGTGTGTGTATTTACCTACCCCACCAATATCCATCAACCATTACCCTACCCCCACCCCCTGATGCCATCCCAGCACATTTTATTTTGCTTAGTGTATTCGCCCTTAGTTTATACTTAGTAGAAGTAATAAATAGTAATAGTAGTAGTAGTTGGTTAGTTATATTCCACGCCTTTCTTTTCCCAACCCCCCTCACCAGTGTCCACCCACCAGAGTGTGATTGTATGTGCTTTTTTAGAGAATGTTTAACCGGATTCCCCCCCGTTTACGTTAGAATTTCAATTTAATGACCTTGATCATCATCATCTGCTGCTGTTGGTGCATCTTTCTTCTCTTCTCTTCCTCATTTTTTATGGTTTTTTTAGGTAACGCCGCAGTCGCCTGAATTCATTCCAACGCGCATCAATTCGTCTCCAAATTTTTACGCACCACCACCATATCATAACGGGCCCATGCAATTGACTAATGGGCTCAATGGCGTCAATGGTTTAACTGCAGCAGCGGCAGCAGCAGCAGCAGCCGCAGCCGCTGCAGCAGCAGCAGCAGCATCAACAGCACCCACATCATCCACATCGGCAGCGGTGGCTGCTGCCGCCGCCGCCGCCTCTTCTGTGACAATAAGCAACAATAACAACAACAACAAGACGGCAAATGGCACTAATTCCATGCTATCTATGCAGAAAACGGTCTCAATAGCAGCCACAGCCGCTACAATTGCTCAACAACAACAACAACAGCAGCAACAACAGCAACAGCAGCAGCAACAACAACAGCAGAAGCAACAACAGCAACAACAACAACAACAATCGTCGTTGGTGAATGCCGCAAATACTGTAACAGTTACGGCCAGCTCGGCGCCAATTGCAATTAGTGGAGCACCACCGAATCCAGCTGCGGCACCCTTTGTCAGCAGCATGTCCGCACAAACGCCGCTTAAGGGACGTGGTGGCGGCGGTGGAGTAGGTGGTGGCGGTGCCATACTTGGGCGTCAGGAGTCACCCACAACAGGGTCATTGGGTGAAAAATCACCGCCTCATGGGATGACACCGCATGGTGCATCCCCCATACCCACCACATTGCCAACAAGTGTACATCAGGTGAGTGTGTGAATCAATTTGTTAAATATTTACCCTAAATATATTTATCTATTCCCATCAAAAGGAAAACGTCGGAGGCACCATATACTTTTATCCAACTGCCAACGCACAGAATAGCCAACCAGTTGGCGTTAATAATGTTGTTGTCGATGCAACGCATCCAGCTCATCATGGTGTCAGTGCTGTGGCGCCATTAAGCTCCGTGAGCGGTGTACCATCGGGCCTACTATATACGGGTCATGTCTATCCGGGACCAGCATCCAATGTCATAGCCATGCAGCCCAAAACTCAACTGGAATCGGCCTTTTTCATACCCGACGAAATGCGTTCCGAAATTCTTGCCCGCAACGAGATCTCCAATTTGATTATGGATGCAGCGGAGGCAGCACAACATGCCCTACCGCTGGACGTGGATAACTATCATGCCCTATATCCATTAGAACCGCCGGCACAACCCTTGCATGCCAAGCTCACATTGCCCGCGAGTACATACCGAGCCACGCACAATACAACAGGCTTAAAATACTGCCTGAGAAGATTACATGGTATGTACGAAAGAAGATCCCCCAATTCCCAAAGCTCTACAGATTGTTATTATTAATAATTGCTATATAATTTCTTCATGCAGGCTTTCGTTTGCAGTCAACAAAGTGTATGACCTTGGTGGAAATGTGGAAGAAGTTGCAGCACACGAATGTGGTGCAACTACGTGAGGTGTTCACGACAAAAGCATTTGGTGATAACTGTAAGTTTCTACCACAAAAATTAGTTCTAATTAGTTTTTAAATTCTTATTCTAAACATTACAAATTTTGTTTAATATTTGTTAGCATAAATTTAGGGAATATGGAGACCAGATAGGAGTTGGCAATGTCAATAATTTGCTCATAATGCTATTTACCTTTTTAAAATCTAATTGCCAAGAAGAATAATAAATTATACTCATCAGATTACACACATCTCTGACCCAAATTACATTTTCACTGCTTGATCGAAAATTTTGTAGGAAATAAGAAAATTTCAGTCAAAATGATTGTTTGTGCTGCAATTCATGTTGTCAGATACATACATATATACATATGGCTTAGGAATTAAAAAAAAAAAAACATTGAAAAAAAAAAGGAAATTCAGATTAGTTCGTACTTTTGATGCAATTGTTTTATCATTTCTTGTCTTCTTGATTGCAATTCTTTTATTATTTCTTAATAACTTGTCTTCTTGATGATTATTCGGCTAAAAAATGTGTTTTTTTTTTTTGTCATTTTTATCGGTTGTGTTATTATATAGCTTTAGTATTAGTGTACGACTACTATCCCGGCTCACAAACATTGCTGGCCAAATACTTTACGCCAACGCCAGAGACCAATAACTACACAGATCCATTCCAAGGCGAGGCCCGCCCATTCAGGTAATAATAATGATAATAAATAATAAAATAATGATAATAAATAATCATATATATACCGATTTCTTGCAGTCATAAGAGCAACATGCAGCGTACAAACAATGGACCATTGCTACCGGAATCGACCATATGGTCAATTATAATGCAACTAACCGCTGGCCTGAGGGCTATACATCAGGCGGGATTGGCCTGCAAGTAAGTTATGATTGATATATATATACATATGTATATTTTGAAAATTATTAATCTACATATTTGTTTTAGGGTACTTGATCCAACCAAGATCATAGTGACGGGCAAACGTGTCCGATTTAGTTCTTGTTGCATATCAGATATAACGCAATTTGATCCAAATGCGGCAAATCCTTTGGCGCTCGTCAATATGCATCAGCAGGTGATACAATTTTTTTCCCATAAATATATGTATATATATATATATTTATTTATGTGTATCGTTGATCATTTGTTTATTGTAAATTATCAGGACGATTTGACTGCTTTGGGTCGCCTGGTTTTGGCCTTGGCCTGCCGCTGCCTACAATCCGTGCAACGTGATAATGTCCAATCTAGCATTGATATGGTCACACGAAACTACTCCACCGATCTGCGCAATTTCATTGTGTTAGTACTTGATATACATACAAATATGTAAATGGAATTTAAGTCTTTATTATTTTCTCTCTAGTTACCTCTTTACCACAAATAACCGCCGCTCTGTTACCGATCTGATGCCCATGATTGGAGCACGTTTCTATACACAATTAGATGCTCTGCAAAGTCAAATTGATATGCAAGAGGATGAATTGGCCAAAGAGATGGAAAATGGGCGACTCTATCGCATTTTGGTCAAATTGAATAGCATCAATGAACGTCCCGAGTAAGATTTTTAGCCTATCCCTGCGCTTTTTGACTTCATTTCATGTAATATTGTTTTTTTTTAGCTTTAATTTGGACTGCACTTGGTCAGAGACTGGTGATAGATACATGTTGAAATTATTCCGTGATTATTTGTTTCATTCCGTCACTGAGGATGGCCGCCCATGGTTGGATCACGCACACATCGTACAATGCCTCAATAAGCTGGATGCTGGCTCGTTAGAGCGCGTAAGTCGAATCAAATAAAAACAGGAATTAAGAGTTTACTATAAATAATTAGATAGCTAGATGGATGATTTGATAATTTTCTAGACGTACGTAGTCACTTCTAAGAAAAGGCATTCGAAGATTGAAGAGACTGAAAGAAAAAGAGATAGAGATAGAGATAGAGATAGAGAATATGTCTATGTGGTTCAAATGAGATTTCTGTATATTGTTTTAATACTGTATTTCTTTTATTTTTCAGGTACAACTCATGTCACGCGACGAGCAATCGGTACTAATTGTCTCCTATGCTGAACTCAAGAATTGTCTGGAGAATGCCTTCTCCGAACTGATGTCGAGCACCTAAAAAAAAGAATGAAAAAGTAAAGAAAACAAAAAACAAGAGGACGACACTTTTATATAATGAAATGAACAACCCCAAAAATTGAAGATAGAAAGGAAAAGCAAACAAAACACGCGCAGCTTACTGTTGGGTCTCATCTATTTGACTGAGCAATGAGAGGCAAGCAAAAATTCTACAGTAACTATACGGGAATTTTTGCATTGCCGCCCATTGCACAGCCAACTAGATGAGACCCGCAACCCCTAATATGCCCAAAACATCATACACCACCAACCTTTTAAACAAGAAACAGAAAAAAACGAAAAATCCCCACAAAAAGAACATAAAAAAACACACCTCCACTCCTAAAATGCACGACCATAAGCGACTATGATTAAGAAGTTTTTTTTTTTTTAATAATTAATAAGAAACGCATTCATTATAACTAAGACATTTTGGCTTGTGCCGAGAACCATATAAAAAAAGAAAGGAAAACCAATTAAAATACGAAAAAAGTTTACATTGTTGTTAAGACACACAAAAAAAAAAAGCGGAAGAGATAAGAATAAAAGGACGAAAGCAAGAAGAGGAAATACACAGATGAAAGGTAGAGATAAAGTTTAGAAATATAAAGATAAAAGTACAGATATCCAATGTTATGTTAGCTCTTAACTAAATTTTAGGCATTTAATGAAACAAAACTACATCAAATAAACCAACAACAAGCAACTTAAGAACGCGCTAGCTAACAACATTTTGAAAACGAAATCTCTCCAAAAAAGAAAAAAAAAAAACAAACACAAAAAGAAAAAATCCAAAAAGAATTAAAGAAAAAAAAATGCAAAAATACAAAAACGTAAACAAACCTAAAAAAGAAAAAAAAAAAATACAAAAAAAATTTAAAAATTTGTTTAAACAAATGAAAAAAAAAGATAACGAAACAAACAAAACATTCGAAAGAGCAAACAAAAAATTTAAACAAAAAATGTGGATCTATTTTTACAGAGATAAGAGAGGAAGAGAAAGTATTTATAAATATGTATTGAACGTAACTTTAAAACAGACAAGAAAAAAATAAAAAAAAAAGAAAAATTGTAAAATTTCGCAACAATAAATACATGTAATGAAAAAACAAAAGAATAAGCAGCAAAAAAGAAAAAAAAATCAACAAGAAGCGAAGAGAAAAGAAAAATTGCTATAAAAAAACAAACGAGAAAGAAATGCAACAGATGAAATTCATGTCAAAGAGAATCAACGATTAGCCGAGGAGAAGTAGAAGGAGGGACAAACAATAAAAGATTTAAGTACATGGAATAAGGAATTACATCTCAAATGTTTAAAGGATGTCTCCTAAGCAAACGCCCCCCAATACACTAACGACAACAACCAAAACACAAGCAACCAACCAACAACAAAAAAAGAACAAACATTTTTTATTTTTCAACTGTGTATTTTTTATAGCGAAATACTTTTTAAACTATAAAACAGAAAACGAAACCGAAACAAATTTTCTAGAAAGCAATTTAAGAGAAAAAAGAAAACAAAAAAAAAAGGTTTACAAAATACTGCAAAATAAGAAAGACGGATACTAAGGAAAGAGAACGATATATTGGAGAGGGAAAGAAAGAAGGATACTTCGGAAACTGCTCTATACGCGATTTATATGTAAAGCAAAGAGAGACGGAGAGAGAGAGAGAAAGAGAGAAAGACGAGATCAGAGAGGCGCACATGTAAGAGAAGAACAAAAGGAAAGACAGCGCGACTTTCTTAAAATGCAGCAACTGCTCAAGAAAAAAGGAACTGAATACTGTACTCGGCCCACTAACCCTAAAAATATTTCGTTACTCCCATTCCAACCCCAAACGCTCCTTTCCCCATCCCTACAATCTTCCCTCCCGTTTTTCGCCCCCTTATGTAGACACTTCTAAATGGTCCACCCATGACAGGCAATATTAAATGGTTTTAATTCTTAATAATTTTTCCTAGATTTTTTAAGGTTTTTTTTCTTATTGTTTTTTGTTTTGGTATTATTTTTTTAACACTAGAGAAAGTACATATGTATATACATGAAATGTACACGCGCTGAAATTTTGGAGTACAATATGTTGCTAACACAAAAGTCTGTCTATAGGTTTTAAACACAAACGAAAAAGAAAAAAAAAAAGAAAACTACGAAGAGAACGAAAAACAAAATAAAAAAAAGTAAACTTTAAAAAAAAAATTTTTAAAAACAAAAAAAAAAATAAAGAGAAGAAAGAAAGTCGCGTTGAGTGCGCTTGCATATCACAAGAAGAAAACATGAAATGAGAAACACATTCAAAAGTTATCATTAACTCCGCACCAAACAACACCATCCCCACCCACAACACCCAGCAACAACAGCAACAAAAATGAAATCATAAGAGAAATTGTCTAAAGCAAGGAACTTCTAAAAGAAAATCATAGACAATACATATAATTATATATTCATATATGTATATGTTAATCCCATATATCATTCTTTTGCTTTGGAAACTGAAGAACTGAATAATTGAAGATCAAATCAATGTGACGCAGTCGTTCGTCTGCTCATCTCTCTCCCCTTATTTGGGCATAGTGAACTTAAATTGTATTGTGTAGAGAATTAATGCTGTGGATTCTTTATTACTCCCTTACTCCCTCCCTACAAACCGACACTCCCCCGTAACTCTCTCTCTATGTGTGATTATTAATACTTATTTATCTTGTTGACATTATATAGACTACAACAAAAAAATCAAGCCAATTGATCTATCTTGATCATCGATGATTATGTTATTTTCATTTATACAAAAATTTTAAAATTTTTTCTTTTTTTTTTGTGATTTGTTCAGTTGTTTATTTTAATATTTCATCTACTTTGTTTTGCATACAAGAAATATATATATATATATTTATAAGATTTGTACTTTCCTCTCTCTCTTTTCGTTTGTCAAATATATATATATGTATTTATATATATATATATATATAAATTGCTTAAATTTTTTTTTAACTTATTGTGTACATCAAAGTAAGACTAATTAATTAATTTAAAAACAAAAAACGAGAAGAAAAACAACAAATAAAATGTGAAAAAAAATCTTTTTGAAAAAAACCAATAAAAAAAATAATAAAATTTTTAAAAAATATATTTGTCTTTTTACATATGAATGTTGTATGTACATATATATATGTATTTAAAAAAAACTCAACAGTTTAAATAAATAGTTTGAGATTGAAAGTCTTTGAGTTGGCCAAATTTCTAATGACATTCATTTTATTTCAGATTTATTTATCTATTTTTTACAGATATTTCCAAAGATTTTTTTTATTCAATGGCTCAAAAGGACAACCAGCGATATCTTTCAGATACAAATAGATTCAACCAGTTAGTAACAGAAGGCAGATAAAATTAATCAAACACATTTAGTCGGGGTGTTTCAGAAATCCCGAAACTGTCAGCGAAACTTAAAACGAACTTCGTTATACCGAACAACTCATTATAACAAATTTAGTGTTAAGTCCCGTGTAAAAACTATTAAGTACTCATAAATACGACAATAAATTTGGTCCTCTCAGATTCGTTATATTGAGGTTTGGCTGTAAGATTTTCTGAAGATCAAACTGTAGTGATATGGGCCATCAGCTAGTAGATTTTTACCATCTCATGTAACCAAATCTCTCTTACTATTAAAATTTCTGGGGGCTAAGCGAAAAACTATGTAATTTATGTAAATCAACGATCAAATTTACTTATTTTGTGCCCTGTGGACAGATTGTTCAGTTTACTTTGCAGTATGCAGTTGCTTGGCATAGGCAACTTTAACGGTCAAATGTATAAGACTTTTTATAAGATGATTTAAACATGCGCAGTTTGTCAGCGCACTTTCGTGTTGTTGGCGATGGTGGTGGCACTGGAAAGTATGCAACATAATATGAATATTTTCATTTGTTGATTGCATTATAATTCCCAACCAACTCTGGCATTGTGCGCATGGTATGACTCTAACTGGCACTGGAATAGTTACTCTGGCTTCTCTTCAGTTGTCGAATAAATCTTTCGCCTTTTACTAAAGATTTCCGTGGAGAGGAGCACTCTAATGAGTCTAAAATAATTTTTTGTTAGTGCCCTTGTTGCAAAACGGGGCCATAATTAATACATTTGCACAATTAAAAACAATAAAAGAGAATTTCCAAACGAATTTAAACATATGTATTTTGTTTCTCTTTGCCATGCCGAAAAAAAATTATTGTAGTAGACTTTTAGTTTTTATTTTAATAAGAGTGGAGATTTATTTTAACTAAATAATTACAACTCTATAATACAAATATTATTGTTAAAACTTGAAAATACAATATACATATACAACTTTCGATAGAGGAAAAAGTAAATAAAAGTGTGTGGCGAGGGGATTAGTGGGTGTTTGGTTAAATTGGGAGGGGTGAGGGATAGGGAGAAAGCAAAAGCTTTCTCATTTTGTTTTTTATGGGAGAAACTGCTTTTTGATTTGGATAAAATTTTGATTTCGTTCTTGTTATATCTGTTCTGTTCTGTTCTTATGATTATCACAGTTTTTTAAAATATAAAAAAATTCGGACGTTTTTATGGAAATCGTTTTTCGTTTTCATATATATATACATATATATATATATATATATACATATATATATATATATATATATAATCTTCGTTGAACTAGATAGGCGGAAAAGGGAAAATGGGTAGCGAAAGTTAGTAAAAATGCTTTTTGAGAGGGTTTGAGCAATTTTTGTTGTTGTTGTGCGAATTTTTAACTAAAACATAAAAACTACTTACAACACTAGTTAAACTTATGTAGTAGACAAAAAAATATAAAAAAAATCAGCCGAAATGTAGCAAAGATTCCTTTTGTTTCTTTCATGTGAGTATTTTTTGAAGCTAGTTAGTAGGAAGGGGAAGGGTAAGAGGGCTGAGCAAAATAGTTTCGTGGCAGTTTTTGTGTTTCTTGTGTTGTTGTATTAAAACTAAATCTAGGGCATCATCATATCAAAAGTATTAACAATTCGAAGGACAGCTTTCCCCGCAGAGAAATTGTGGGGAACAGAGGCATGGAAAGGGGAGTAGGCGGCGGGGGGAGTGTTTTATTGATTAATTTAGGCAGGTGCCTCTGTGGGCGTGTGACAACCTTCAACATTTTCAGGCCAATCGCAGACATTCTCTTGGGGATTGAACACCAAATTGGCGGGACATGGCATATGATGCTTTCGTTCTCCCTCGCACATATAGTAATGTGTACAATCAGCCCAATCTTTGTGATAGCTAATATGACCATCCTCCTCGGCACAAGTGACCTCATGAGCTAAAGAAAAAAAGGTAGTCACATCAGTAGTTGGCAACTTCATTTCGATGAGAAAGATTCAAAAACTCACGATCTTTTGTGGTATAAGCGCCACGTGGACCGTGCGATTCGTAGGGTCCATCGAATTCTAAGGTAACCTTATAGTCCTTAAGTTCATCGTTTAGTGCAGTAAGCAATGGATACTTTCCACTACCACAACGGCCAGAGAAATCATCCATATCAATGGACCAAACCATAATTCCACCGAAACCTTGCTCCTTCAACCATTCGGTCTAAAATGGAAAAGGAATTGCATTGTTAACTGATGCTAACTTCCAATTGAGTGCACTTTTTCTCACCTTTGTTTTCAAAGAGCGTTCATCGTCGAAGCCAACCCATTGATTGCCACGGTATGCAAATGGCACCTGTTGCTCCGAGTCCCAAACGAGCGTTGTGTTATCCGCTGCCAGGAATGAGCACACTTCATAGTAACTGAGGAAGCCTGCCTCGTTGGTGAACTTGCCAGCCTTTCCGCCACCCGATGATGGTGATCCAATATCGAATTGTGTATCGTTGACCAGCTCAAAGCTACGTCCATAGGTTGGCATGCCGATCAAGAGTTTCTCCTTGGGAGCACCCTGTTTCACCCATTCCCGAGCACTGTAGTCGACGGTTAGCTTCTTCTGATATCCGGTGGCCGATTCCAAGGCAAACAGCGGTGAATTGTGTCCCACTGTGCGTTCCCATTGACCATGGAAATCATAGGTCATCACATTGATAAAGTCCAAATACTTGGAGATCTCTGGGACATCATAACCAGCGGCGATTGCCTCAAATGAGGCTGGCACAGCAGCAGTGAGTAGTAGACGAGGCAAACCAGATGATTTGGCCTCTCCCTCGAATGCAACACGCAGCTCCTTCAGCAGATTGACATAGGCCAGACGATCTTCGGCACCGCGAGGATACTCCCAGTCGACATCCAGACCATTAAATTTATAGTCACGCAGAAAATCGATAGCCTCGTAGACAAACTGATTCATACGGAACACATTAGAGGTCAGCTCTTTGAAGGGTGTCGAACCGAAAGCCCATCCCCCGATGGCCAACAGGATTTGCAGATCTGGATTCGATTCACGTAGAGCAATCACACTCTCATAGTTCTCAGGATCATCATCGGTGGCCTCGGTCAGCTTGTAATCCTGAAGCGTGGCAAATGCATAGACAATGTGTGTGCAGAGTTTTGGATTTATGTTTTCTGGCTCAAATTTGCCAGCACCTGGACGTTTGGCAGACCAACTAGTCAAATAGCAGAACACTTGAGCAGGTCGAGCTGTAAAACAAATAGGGAAGGAATATTGTTAGCCTATGGCTATACTTCCAATTTTTTGTTTTATATCTTACAATTTTGCTCAACAGCATTTGCTCCACCCTTGATGCGATGTTTCTTAAGCACCTGAGGTTTACGCACTTTGTTGAGTATCTCATCAACGGAAATCTTGATGGGTTCCGGTTTCTATAAGCAAAGCATTCGAAAAGAAAATTTTTTAAATGTTTTCAATTTGTTCCACACCAAAGTGAATATCCCCGATCGATTGGAATTATCGAAAAGTTATCAAATGATTGTACAAACCTCTTCGATATCTTCGAATGTTGATGCCACAGCTGTCCAGTTAACATCCTTGGCCTCCTTGCCACGTGAAATACCCAACAATTCTTCGCGCATGGCTCCAATCAATGGATACTTCACATTGCCTCCGCATACCTCACCCTTGAAATCATCCATATCGATGGTCCAGACCATTGCACCGCCGAAACCATTCGTTTTAATCCATTGCATTTTATTACGAATGGCGCGTTCGTCATCGAAACCAACCCATTGATCCCCATCGACCATATAGGGGACTTTCATCTCCTCATCCCAAACATAGACGGCTCCATTCTGGAGCATTTCGCAAATTTCATAATATGCCAAGAATCCGCTCTCCTTTGTGTAGACACCCTCACGACCTCCGCCAGTGGCTGGAGCATTGGGTCCATGTTTCTCGGTGTTGGCCAGAGTGAAGGATCTGCCATAGGTGGGCATACCAATCACCAATTTCTCCTTGGGGGCACCCAGTTTAACCCACAAACTGGCAGCATTATCGACAGAGAGTTGTTTGCGCCATTCCGAATCCGTTGAGGGGGCATACAATGGTGCATTGTGTCCAGTTTCACGTTCCCACTTGCCATGGAAATCGTAAGCCATCAGATTAATGAAATCCAAATAGCTAGCTATGGCCGGCACATCGTAACCACCGCGGACATTGTCCGGACCGACAGGAACAGCTGCTGAGAGTAACAAACGTGGCTTCTTCAGTTCTTGTGCCTCAGCTTCGAAGGCTTCGCGCAGTTCTTTTAGCAGCAAAACAAAGTTCTTCTTATCGTCCGAGCCCTTGGGGTATTCCCAATCCATGTCAAGACCATCGAAACCACGTTTACGCAAGAACGGTATGGCCGAGTAAACGAAAGTCTGACGGGTATAACGTGTGGCAGACATGTCCTTGAACTTCTGTGTGCCAAAGGACCAACCGCCCAAAGCCAATAGAATCTGGAGAAAGACATGAAGACACATATGTAAATATCGTTACACCTAGCAAAATTGTTCATGACTTACCTTCAATTTAGGATTGGCCTTACGCAGATTCATCATGCGTTCGTATAGACCGGGTACATTGTCTTTATTCTCATCGTTGGACTCGTATGAACTCAATTTGTTCTTCTTCAGCCAGCCAAAGGCGAAAATGATATGTGTACAGAGATCGGCAGGTATATCCTCGGGCACAAATTTACCAATTTTGACACGATACTGCGACCAATTTGTATAATAGCACACAATCTTTGGTGTGCCATCGTCGACTTTGGTCTTTTTGCCTTTAAGCGATGATCCGCTAGCCACCAATGCTGCACCGCCAGCAGCTGCGACTCCAGCACCAGCTGCAGCTGCTGCACCGCCACCGAATTTCGATTTTGAACGTAGGCGAGTACGTCGAACACTTGTGCTCGTCGATGCTGGTAACTGATCGATACGTTTTTCGGCCACGGGAGCCTCGGTTGCCTTCTTGGAGCTGGAGCTAACCGATGCAGATGATGATGATGAGGTTGGGCGTCGCAGACGGCGGCGTGTCTTAGCTGGAATGTGCAAGTGACTCTCGTTATTAACAATCTTTTGAGATACGTACATATGTAGGTAAAAAATAAAATGCCCGCCCACTGATTGACCTAAAAATGAAATAAAGAGAGGTCGTGCCGACTTGAGTATACTCTACCGCTAACCATACCAATTGACTCAATTGAAAAGTCTATATAAATAAAGTAATTACTTCACGATCCTTTATTTGTTCCATATATAGAGCCATCACCGCTCCAATTGTCCATTTTTGACACTCTTTATACCATACATACATATATCTATTATTGGTATTATAAGTAATTGTAGCTCAAGACTTTTAGTCTATTACGTTTGAATAAATTGGATACACCCATTTTTACCCTAAAAAGCAGACAGAAACAACTTGACCTTGCCCAACTTATAATGTAAGCTCATCTATTGAGCCGCTCTTCCCGACTTTAAAGTAGCTGCCACCTGTTGCCAACAGATGTAGGTACATGTGTATGTGCGTATATGTAAGTACATACCTCAATCATCAATCACTGGTAATGGTAATGACTGAACCACGACTGTCGCAATCTTGATCTCCGATTGTCGAGTGTCGATTATTTCAAATTAATGACATCTTCAGATGTAGGTTTTTGTTTTTTTTTTGTGGCTGTCAATCTGAAGCTTTTGGCAAGCAAATTAACTTTGATGCTATCCCCAAAGGCAAATGTGCCGCCATTAATTTGCTGTGTCTGTATCTGTGACTGTGATTGAGATTTATCTAAGTCTGAACCTGGCTGTCATTATAATAAACATCTTCTTGTGGTGAAATATTTATGCAATTAATAATAGTACGCGTTGTACCTTAAATACAATACATGGCCAATTAAATTGCAGCTGAACTCCCTTACCGGTTTTTTTTTCGCATTTTGTCTTCTTAATTGTGTGGCTAAATGAAGTGGAATTCGTTGTAGCGCAGACACGTTAAACAATAAAAACAAAAACCTGTTTAAATAATTTACTTAATGGTTTTAAATATATGTTTTTTTTGCATTTGTTGGTTCTCTCCTGCGCAGGTCCACACAAACACGCACACACATTGAGTTTTGTGTGTATCGCATCGACTGTGTGTCTTAAATGGCTATTTGGTCAGGCAACTTCCAATTGGGGATATAGCTCAGTGGTAGAGCATTCGACTGCAGATCGAGAGGTCCCCGGTTCAAACCCGGGTGTCCCCTTGAGATAACTTTTTTGTTCTTTGCAGTCAAATAATTTTTTTTTGTTTTTTTTTTTTAAATTAGTTTCTTTTCTTCTTCTATATTGTTGTTCGTTAAATGCCTCAAACTTTGTCTAATTGTTAGTGTAGCCTTCTCAATTGGAACTTTAGAAAGATTTTTACTGTATAATTGACTGTGAATTGCTATTTGGTCACTCATTTGTAAATATCGTTTGCATTCCAATTGGATTTTTGATTAATGGCGTTTTCTCATTAATTTCGATCTCAACTCAAACAACAACTTTGATCGAAAATTTGATTTCCTACACTTGCCATAAATAAAAAGTTTTAAGATATAAAAAAGCAAACTTAAAGGAGAAAACAAAAAATAAAAAAAACTAGGGGACACCCGGGTTTGAACCGGGGACCTCTCGATCTGCAGTCGAATGCTCTACCACTGAGCTATATCCCCAATTGAGTGCATTCAGATCAGTTAGACTCATATGAACCAAAGCAATGTGTAATTACTAATTGATCGTAAGGTAAAAAAAAAAATTTTTTTATCAAATAATTTAAAAAAGAAAAAAGTGTTTGATCTATAAGCTCCAACAAAATAAAACGTTTAAGAATGGACAAAACATTTAAGAAATACATTCTTATTATCTATTATCTTTGGTCTACATGACTTTTTTTTTTTTTTTTAACGTCCAAGTTTATGTATTTGTATTAGACTCAAAATGTGAACTAAAATTCTATGCCTAGCGGTGGGTTAAATTTAAGCAAAAATATAAGACAAAGCTAACAAGACGCAGCAGCAAATCGCAGTCCCTGAACTAGAGTTTTAGCCTGCGCGGTCTAGCATGGGGATATAGCTCAGTGGTAGAGCATTCGACTGCAGATCGAGAGGTCCCCGGTTCAAACCCGGGTGTCCCCTAGTTTTTTTTATTTTTTGTTAATTTAATTCTTTTTATTTTTGTTTTGTTATTTTTTGCTTTTAAATTTTATGACTTTTAATCGTAATGTTAAGCAATATTTTAAAAAATATTAAAATTTTTGAATTCCACCTTCATTTTATGATTACCTTTGATAATATTAGCTTATTGTCCATTTAGAATAGATTGCAAATAAAAATCAATATAAAAATTTTTTTTTTTGGATTTTGATTTTATACAAAATTGAAAATGATTATAATGTAAAGATATATATGGTAACTATTGTGCTGTTAAATCTTTCTGTTTAATTCTATGCACCTATTAGAGAGTTCAAAGTTAAGCAGAATTTTTCTAACAATAAGAGTTTTCATTAAATTTGAATAGAAAACTCAACCTACATACATAGTTCCTTTATTGAATAAACAAATTCAATAAATTCAATCAAATAAAAATTAAATTATCCCCAATTCATGTTTTCCTATAATTGAGCAATAGACTTGTTATGATCTTATTGAGGTTATGTTTCGATTCATAGCATATTTTTAAGAACTAACCAAGACGAAATATAAGTAAGTGCAATGAATCTAAAACTATTATACAGGCGTTAATTAAGTTTATCCAAACGATTCAGAAATTCAAACTCTGCCGAACCTGACATGACTTAACATTCTGCATTCCTTTTACTTGTACTTCAACATAAAATGCTTATATTTTTAGCAAATGATTTGATTTCAAATGGATGAAACATTGTTTAATGTTTTTTCTTTTGGTTTATAACTTTTTGAGTAACTATTAAATTTGTATACTTTGGTATGTATATTAAATATATATATTTACTTACTCTGTGCACTGTCTGTGGATGGGGAGAGTAAAACAATTAGCAGGCATATCACAAAGGCAATTCGCAGCAATCGTGGAGGTAACTGTAAAAACCAAACAACAAAAAAGAGGCTATAAGTTTTGTTGGCTATTAAAAGCACAGTTCGTTTTTTTCTTTTTCTTTTGATTAACGACACACTGATATGATTTATGGTTTAAGCAAATATGTAGATCACAAAAATGGTCAGAAGAAGGTCGTCAAGTCCATCGGACGTAACATGGTCGATAAAACATATCTAACACATATGTACATATAAGATCTTGTCGTTTTTGTTATAATATGGACAGGGTCTCATGTCAATATCCTGACGCACTGTGTGCAATCATTAATTTTTTGAAGGTGTTAAAGAAAAGAAAAAACAATGCCGAAAACAAAATAAAGGTCACATTTGCCAGCCCTTAGTCAATCCACTTCTCCGATTCGTCGCCCACAAAGTAAATTACAAACAAATTGAAGTGCGGATGACCAACCGACCAACCGGCCGACCGAGCAACTGACTGTCCGACCAACCACGTCTTGACATTGACCCAATTCCCAAGTTCGCTGAGTTCGCCGAGTTGATTGTTTGAACAAGACAACTAATTAAAATTACTTAGTGTTCATAATTATGCATTCAAATTGTATTGTGTGTGTGTGTGTATGTACGTGTGCGTGTGTGTGTCTGTGACGATTTTGAAACAATTTATGGTTGACATCTTCAGTGAAGTTTGATTGTTATTATTGTTGTTATTGTTTATAAAGTTGTCCAAATCAAGTCAAGTGGCAATTTTACTGACACTGGTAAGCCCACTTCAGATTAATTACTTTAAACAAAAGAGAAAAAAAAACGAAACAGATGACCTCCGATCTTCAATTTTGTTATCCATCTATTTATATTCATACCATTCACATTTACATTCACCTAGTTTATTCAACAATTACCTGTATAATCTACTTAGCATTCAATGTGAATGTCCATTAAGAACACCTTCTTACCTAATGTCAAAGAGAAATTGGCACAATCGTGAGGAGATTACCCAAAAAAAAAAAATAAAATTAAGTTACAGTTAGATGGGGTCCAAATTTACTTGGGGATCTCTTTCCTTAATTGTTGTGTGTGTGTGTGTGATTGTGTCTCTTTTTGGTTAATTCTAAATAAACTGCTGCCTCAAGGTCAAGCAGATCTAAGATCTAACAAGAAAAAAAAGGTGGGCATCTGAAAATTTATAGCCCGGCCATAAACACCCAAGCCAGGCTATAAATTGTATTACTCTCTTATTCATTCTCAGTGTCAAAGTCAGAGTAGAGTCAGCGAGGGCAGCTTGGCAAGTACTAAAATTGAAAGGAGGCTGCAAAGATAGATTTAGTAGGTCTCCATTGAGCTACCGACTGTGTAAAAATGTATATAAAACGGCAAGTTGGAATCAAAAATTTAAATTTATTGTTGAAAATGTTCTTTCAAAACGATTTTATTTGTGGAAATCAATCAAAGTTAAAACATAAAGCAAGAAATGTTTCTTTCGGGTGATTAGAGTTTTTAGAAAATCAAACCCAAACAAAAAAATTGTTTTTTAACGATCAGCAATTTCAAATTAATATGTAGGTACATAAGCCATATGTATTTTGATTAGTAGGAATATTACTGCCCTCGTTTACACAGCACACACACTTAGATAAATAGACAGTGGGGAAGGGAGTAGGGGGGTAGAAATCTCTTGATTAACATTCGTCCAAGTAAAACAAAAGTGAAACTGGTTTAAATCTTGCGCATGTTTTTTTTTTTTTTGGGGTATTCATTTAAAATGTTGCCAAAAGAAGCAGACGGGACAAAATAAAAAAACAAAATTAATGCATAAATTATAATTTTTTGTTGTCTTTGGTTTTTTTTTTTTTTTATAAATATACATACATATATGAACGTACAAGAAACAACAAAAAGTTCCTTATCGCGTGTGGCCAACCAACCAACCAACCAACTGGACCAACTGGTTTCAGTTTTCGTTTCTTTGTTTTTTGTTGGTTTGCCTCGCTCTGATCACCGCACGGAAATGAAAGACGGTAAAGTGAAAACCAAAACAAGTCTAAAAAATCTAAAATGCCTTTCATTTTCACTCTCACAAAATTATCCAGAACCAAACAAACCAAACAACTTTAGCAATCTTTTGACCCCAACTAGCCAACTGTTGCCAGTCCGCCTCCCGCACACACACACACACAGACACACTCCCATTCTTCAATTAAATCAAAGAGCTTACGTAAAATTTATACCATTTTGGGGCAATTGTCCAAGTCGCATTACAAGTATTAGCCCCAAAACTCCATATGAAGGGGCTAATGCAAACCGCTGGAGCCTAGCCAATGAGGCTTGGCTTAGCTTAGCTTATTCGATGAGGGGTTTTTCGTTTTGCCGGTAAAGTTTTCGTTACGACAGCGACAAAAAAAGTCAATAAATAATAGATGGAAAGAGAGAGATAGAGAGAGAGAGTGAGAGAGGGGGAGTGAGATATCATGCTGGTGTTGGAGGATGAAAGTCTACACTAGGCAACTGCATTCCATACGAAACTTCGCCGACATCGAGCGATTGGATTGGATTGTATTGGATTTCTTTCAATTGTCTTGCGCAAAAATAAATGTTGTAGATATGTGAACAGACAAAACAGGCGTGAACGAGGAGGAAAAGAAGAAAAATAATTGAAAAAGAAAACGTTTGCATTTTCATTAATATCTAGAAAGCCAAACATTCGTTTGCTGAATCTCTTCAGCATCGAAATCGAAATGAAAACGAAAATCATCATCATCATGATCATCTTTACCTACTTTTTAGATCTTCTTCTTGATTTATTATTTGTGCTTTTGCTTTCCACTTGAAGGAAAAAGTAATGTACATACATACATACATACATAAATTGCAATTCATTTATGTACATACATATGTATGTATGTATGTATGTATTTATTTTTTTCTCCTTTTTTTTTAGCCGACGCCGCTCACTTCGGCACTCTTTCAATATGTTTTTAGCAGGCAGCTCAAATTGCGCAAAAGTTGCATTAATCATACAAGCGCGCGCACACACACACACATACACACACACGCAAACCCATGTGCATGCATCAACATGTAACAACTTCTCCCTCAATAGCTGGCTCTCTGTCTCACTTATTAACAGACAAGCCATGTGTAATGCATATAACCAACTATCTCTCTCTCTCTCTCTCTCTCAATCTCTTGCTCTCTCTCCCACTCTCCCTGCCAGTGTGCGTTTGTCGCTTAAGTCTTTCGTTTTTCTTTGGTTTTTTTGTTTTTGGTTTACTTAAAATGCAATTTATTTGAAATTTTCGGACAGTTTGCCGCTCTGTCGCGCTTTTAGCTGTTATATTTAATTAAATTTGAATGCCTTTTAGTTTGACCGAAATTAAGCTCAAGGTGAGAAGCAAAATGAATAAAGAAGAAGAAAAGAAAAACCCGCTGCTTAGTTGGCGACACGCGTCCATAGAGATACAATCATACATACATACATACATTTAAACATATATATTTTTATACCTGTACATAAACCTGATGACTTAACGGCATTAATAAAGCACCCAGTCATAACTGTTTAGCAATATATGTATATACATATGTATGTCTATATGTATGTATGTATTTGGCTTTGATTTTGGCTCTGAAAGTTTTCTTTTATTTTTGTGTGTTTGTCCATTTTTATTGTTTACAACAAATGAAATTTTTAGCGCTAGTTTCTCATACGTCACAATTAAGTTAGTATAGCCCGCGTAGCATCAGCAACGGGGCACCTGTCCTCTCCTGTCCCGACCAACCAGACGACCTTGCGCAATCTTTGAGCGAAACGAGTTCAGTTCAGTCCGGCTACGAGCGGAGAGAAGCTGGTGGCGGTGCTCAGTAGGAGGTGGTGGTGAAAGAATGGTGCATGACTCAGTATTGTATCTGAAACCGAATCTGAAACTGAACTGAAACTGGTTCACTGGCCAATTAGAATCGGGCCTTTTGAGGTGCAGTACCAGAGAACCGAGACCAGAACCCACTTGGGACTGGCCATAAGCATAAACGACTTCAATTATCGCTTAGCCTCACGGATATCTGGCAAATTACTTCCTGCTACAAACTTTTAACCCTGAGATAGGCCATTGACTTTAACTTAAAGTTTGGACAAAAAAAAAAAACGAAATTTAACTGTGATTACAATGTGTGGTAATCATTCAGCTCTCATTACATAACTAAACAATAAATTGCTTTTTGGTTTAGGGTTATGCATGACCTAGATTAGTTAATTAAACTATTAGAATTAGAAAACTGCCTTTGAGTTGCATAATTTAAGCTAAAGAATTTGCAGATTAATTTCCTAGTTTCAGGTCAAAGAGCAGCGGCATTTCTAGTTCCATTGAGTAATTTAAATGATCGTTAAAGCATTATCAAAGAATGTGAAGGGTAGTTCCAGAACTTGTAGAATCCGACAAAAGATTAGCCTGATTCCAGAACTAAAAACTACATTTGTAAATAGAAACTAATCTCTGTCAATCAAACTGCCATCTGATTATCTACAAAAAAAAATCATCGGTAATTAAAAATTCCACCGAGTAAGTGCAAAGTACACTTGAAATTGTTTTCAACATATGTACATAAAAAAATAATGGAAAAGTTTCTAATCAGTTCCTAACTAACTTGAAAATAATGATATGCATTTTTCAAATACTCAAAAAAGTGACCAAATTAGAACTACATGAAATTAAGGTTTATTGGAATAGTTTGCTGCTCCTTGGCATTTTTTTTGGGCTGTCTTTAACTAACAGTCCCATATTAAATTTAATTAAAAATTAGTGGTAAATGCTATCATTTTCAAAAATCGGTTAAATTTTGGTAAAGTCAAAAACTCGTAATGTTAAGAATTTTTTGAGAACTTTTAGAAAGTTCAAGAAACCAAACAAATCCTGATGAAAGAATCTGTGTAACAAAAGGAATTAATGCAACGAAAACATTAAGTATTCTCTGAATATTCACAGTATTCACTGAATATTTACAAATGAATGAAATTAGTCGGCAACAGGATCATAATTTTATACTTAATCGGGTTCTCTATTCCTTTAACATTCAAATAAGCGTTTATCGAATGAATAAGTTACACTTTTACATTTCAACTCATTAAATTATAATCATAATCATTTGTTTGTTAATAATTTGCATCTATATAGCTCTCTACATATGCAAATGTACAATAGATCAATAGATCGTAGTATGACAACGAATAGAGTTCACCCAATTGTCCCTTAAATACAAATTGACCATTATTTTCGAAGTTGTTTTTTTTTAAGTACAGTGAATGTTGGTCAAAACGATACTCAAGTTACCAGTGACATTAGATAGTTAAAGCACTGACATGCTAATAATTATGATTGAAATTTACTGTACTAGGATAATAGACTAGCATAAGTAATTTGTGATGATATCAATATCATAAAAATTCATTTGGGAATGTTAAAAATATTTCATTGCTTTTGTGGTGTGGAAATATTTTGTTCATAATTCAAATTTATGTTTTTCTGTGTTTTTTTTCCTTGTCGTGCCGCACCCGCACCATTAATTTTCAAGTGCATCAGATTTTGGACACACACTGTTGGCACTTTATTTTAATGGCTCAAACGTGAGCCAGCTGAGCTAAGCTGACAGCGGCTGTGGCCCAAGTATGACTCAGAATCTGCAACATGGCATGGCATGCCATGGAATGGTATGGTAAATGTGGTGATTATTCTTGCTTCTGCAATGCCATTCAGCCATTCAGATTTCAACAGCTGACTGCGCACAACTTCCGTTCCACTGCTCGAGATCGAGATTGAGATCGAGTTGGAGATCAAGAGACTGACTGTGTGTAGAGACTCACAACTTTTGCGACAGCAGCCTCAGCGTCAGCGGCAGCGGCAGAGACCCCAGCCATTTCCTACATCGGAGCCAACTTGTTCATAATGTCAATAAAATTTATGTCCATTTGTTTCGTCTGTTTTGTTTGTTTTTGTCTTGTTGGGTATTTGGTTTTGGCCTCGTAAAGAATTTTTCTGCCATTTGTCAAAGTCGCATTAATGTCAGTTTTTTTTTTGATTTTCGTTTGTTTTTTTTTTTTTTTTTTGGGAGTTTTCCTAGGGTTGTTGCAGCTCACTCTAGCGGCAATTGTATCATTGTTGTCTAGTAGTTGAAACAAACAACATAAGTGACATACATTTAGCCTGCAAATTGCTAGCTAACGTAGTGGAAAATGCCTTAAAATGTTGCAGGTCTATGATGATCCACGAATTATTTGTAATTTTTCCTTGCACTTTCCCCTACTCCCAAAAGAAGGGGGAAAAATAAGCAATAAGGAACTGTCATTATGTCATCAAGCAAGTGCAGCAGCCGCCTTTTAGTTTTTGTTACGTAAGGCATATAGTATGCGCTTTTATTTAATAAACAAAAGAAACACACACACATACAAAAAGAGATAGAGAGAGACAGAGAGATAAAAACCTACAAACACGACAAATCGCATTCGAGTGAAATTTTGTGTTGTTTGGCTTGAAACTCTGAATGTCAGGTTTGCATTTCTTATGGCCATTATGTTGTTAAACTTTAACCTTTTTCTTTCATTTAGCCAAAACAAACCAGTTTGTTCAATCAAATCAAATCGAAGAAAAAAATGAATAGGCATCTATAGTATACATATTAAAATTTAAATTAAAAGATGTCTCTCTGATCGTTTCGAGGCTGACTGGCCAGTTTATATCGGCTTGTTGTCGATCAATTTTTTGTTTTTTATGGCCTAGTCATAAAACAGTATTAAAGCCAGACAATCTTTTTCTTTTTTTAATGGCTACAGCTAAAGATATATAATCAAGCCGAAGACACAGATCACACGCGGCTTATATTATCATAATAATGGTGCACAACTCTTTGGCCTAAAATTTAGAATTCATTTTAAACTAGCTACTGTATTACTTGAAAATTACCGTTGCCTTATTAGTATTTGAAAATATTAATAAATGTAAAATAATAATAATATAAATATAAATTATTATTATAAGTTATAATTGCATTTTTACATTTTTGTATCCAATTACACTAATATTGAAAAGGCGGAATAACCCAGACCTCATTTGAGTGGAGGAAAACAGGCATTTAGGTGGAAAATCGATAATTTTCTAGGGAAAATTTACCTTTTTTAGAGTTTAAATCTCAGCTGAGAAGCGAAATTTTCCTCATTTCCCCTTAGAGTATCCATCACTGTATAATCTAAGACTATTTAGACTTATCCTACATAAACTTGTGGCTAGTGCAACTTGCCTTACCGGCTTATGCCAGTACTAAAATCTTTTTATTATGTTGTTTTAGTTTTTAAGTTAAGTTTACTTAAAATACTAAATATTAATGCAATGAGTGAGTCTTTTTTCTCATTTCTTGTGAAAAAGTTGAAAATCATTAAACAAATATGGCCAATTTTTCAGTTGCATGACACTGTTTTGTATTGGTTAACTATTTCCTGGAGTTTTGGTCAAATTGGCATCTTAAGTAGATCAAAAGTAATGATGAAATTTCATCACAAGCACAAAATTCATCATGTGCCGACAATGTTTTTGTTTTGTCTGCTTTGGAGAGGAAGGGCAAAAATGGGTTTCCACCTCTAATTAGTTCAATTAAAATGAGCGAAAAAAATAGACAAATACACAGCTCAGCAAAGAGATATTCACAGATGTTGTTGTGCAACAGCTACAACTTGAAAGTCGGCTTGATTTGTCTATATATGTAGGTACATACATACATACATACGTACAGATGTACATACATATGTATGTATATAAAGTTATTAGCAAAATTAGTTGACTGCCAAAGAGAGTTGCTGTGGCTGGTCAATGATTTTTACTGATAATGAGTTAGTTTTTGGCTGCTTTTTGATTTCAGTTTTCAGCGTTATTTTTTTTTTTTTTTTATTCGATTCGATTATGCTGACGTCCATGTGGAATGCCTTTAAGCCATTTTTTTGGTGTTATTTTTTTGCCTCTTTTTATATAACAACTAAAATTTCAAACGAGTTTGCGTTGATTAGGTGGCCCTCGTCGGGTTTTTTTTTTGTATTTGTTGTCTTTTAATTTGTTTTTTTACTTGTCAAATGATTGATATACATATATACATATATAGATATGTATTTGTCTGCTAAATACATAATTAGGCTTATTTGTTTATTTGGAGTTGTATAAACAAAAAGGTGACACTTCCTGTCACAGATCGCAAAGCCGAAAATTCAAAGCCATAAAAAAAAGGTTCGTTGTCTAAGTCTTTTGTTTGCTGTGTCTCTTGGCGGTTAGCTTTAAATGCAAAACCAAAAAAAAAAACTATGAAAAAACAACAAAACGAGTTCAATAACCATTTGATGCGTTTCGATTTCAGTTTCTCAACTTTTCAATACGATTCATTTGCAATTGTTTATGTACAAATACATAAATTGCTGGCAACAGCAGCAGCAACAACAACGTCAACAACAACAACAACAGCAAAAGAAAGAAAATCAAAAAGCAAAACTCGCATAGAAACCAACATAAAAGTGAATTGCAAACTTGATTTGTGCTTTATGGCTTTAAATGCAAGTAGTATCTCTATGTGTGTGTGTTTGTGGTGTATGTGTGTGTGTGTCTCAATAGACAATCAAACACAACCCACTTAGATCTGAATTGCAGCTGCAGGCTGTGACTGACTGACTGCCTGTCAGGGTTAGGCCAAAGTGACTGGAATCTGTCGCCTTGTCTCTCTAAACAAAATCAAAGAAACACATTTTCAAATAACGACAAATTTTGCAAATTTAACTATTTAACAATGTATGTATATTCTGAGAGATCAAGAAATGTCATAACCTACAAAAAATCTAATTAAACGTTTAACAAAAAACAAATTTCTTCCCTTCTCTCTTATGTATGTTATATGATATAGCGAATATCTTAAACTTTAAAATTTAAATGAGAAGGAAATTTTTTAGCCTTCAATTCGTTGGATATAAGCGAAGATAATTCATTTTTAACAAAAGAAATTAAGGCTTTTTGCAAGACAATAAATACATATGCAAAAATAAATGAGAACATCAATTCAAATAACAAAAAAAATCATAGAAAACCCATTGAAAGTAACATAATAAAAGATCCATTAACCATATAATGGATTTTTACACACATATATGTTTATGATGATTTAACTAGATAAGTAAAATTGAAAGACTAATTAAAATGTATATTTTATTAAAGTATGCATCTTACAATTAATTATCTTTCAAATGCTTAAAGTTGGCTTGAAGCTCTGTCTCTCTCTCTCTATTGGATGCATGTCGAAAAGTGCAATTTATTGCACAATTAATTAACTCAACTCTCAGCACGTTAAGAGATATCAATTTTCTCTTTTACACAATTGGCAAATGATAATCAATCGGAAAAAGTAATTGGCTTAAGTTTCATTTTAGATTTTTTTCTTTCGCCAATTGTGTAAACTTTAATAAAGTAACCTAAACTTCATTAATATAAATCTATGTACCTATATATATATACATATATATATATATATATTGCGTCATAGCCAAAGCTATTTAAATGGACCTCTGATCTTTTATTTGTGGTTAGTCATTGTATTTTTAAATTGCAATTAAACAACAGCTAATAACAATTTAACTTTAAAACGGTTTTCTTATTAAAGAAATTCACTTGAATACTAAAAAAAAAAAAAACAAAAAAGTGTTTAATATTATCTGAAAATAACATACCAAATAAAGGAATTTAACACAAACAACAAAATTAAATATAAAATGTTGTTAAATTCTGATCTGAATTGAGCAGCTTTCAAGTTGATCTTCCATATATTTACATATGGACATATTATACATGTACATATGTATGTATATGTGTGGTCGTTTTTTCGTGTGTTCATTGAAGTGCTGTATAATTTAAATAGAATTCTTTTCATGTCTGCTAAAGACAATTAATGTCTCGAGTTTATCTCTTGATGGGTAAATTTGACTAGCCATGAAAGTGAAGCATTTATTTTTTTATCCACCTGATGGTTGATCAAATTTTGTTATCACAAAAAGATAATCATATCCCAAAAACCTAGACTGCAGTTGGAATATTGTATTAACTGCATTCATATTGAAGAGTCTGTTCTCTTACTTGATTGCAAATTTTATCCTTGATTAAGTCACTTTAGATACAAAACATGATTCACTTGTGATATAAAATACGCTTCTAAAACGAGTCCGCCCGCTATTAAGTCTTAAAACGAGTAGCTTATGATTAAAGATATGACTTAAAAAGAGGTCGAAACTCTGATTAAAAGAAGGGTATTTAAGCAACTCATCAAAAAAAGTCGTTTCAGATGATTCCCGATGATTTTCTTATTAAATAGTTCACATTTTAGTTAAACTGCGAATTCCTCCTTTATTAACGAAAACTTTTAGCATTCTCCAACTTATTTATATTAATTGAATTTGTATTTTAAATTCTACTTAACTAATAATTTTGCTTGTGATAATGGATATTTTTCACTTTCCTAGCTTAGCATCATAGTAAACATGGATGACTGGTTTCTTTAAAGTACAATACTAGAAAATGAATTTGGTGAGGTAAGTAATAACTAACTTTTTGAGAACTATTTTACTTGATATTTTTTCTATAAGCTTATGTTCAAAGAGAATCTTGAATAAATATGAGAGGACAGTAGAAATTCGACCATTTTGAACACTAAAATGTATATGGATTTATATTATTTACTTATAGAGCTATATATTTTCCAGAGCCTTATTGTAAAAATAGGAAAATGTTTTAATGAAAAATGTTTATAAATATCAGAGAAATAAAAATAATTAAAAAAGGCAATTTTTTTTACAGAGATTTCAGTTGCTTTCGCGGTTTCTTTAATAAGTCTTTAAGCTTAATATTAAAGTATTAAAATCAATGCATTTATACTTATTTGTAAAGGTATTCAGAAGTATGTCTTGAGAAAAGGAATTGCAGTGTATGAAATTAATAATGTTCTCACTTGGTTTTTTGGTTTCTTTTTTTTTTTGCTTCTTTTTTTGGCGACATGCTTGCAACATCCGCATTACGCATACGCCTGGTTGGTGCCAACTTCCGACTAAAACTATCGGCCAAGTGAGTGCTTGTGTGTCTTTAAGGGAGAAAGTCTCTGCATGGTAAGCAATTATTATGTCGCGTGTGTGTGTGTGTGTGTGTGTGTGTACATGTGTGTGTTTATCTGCATGTAAAAAAGCAAAAGCTATGCCTCTATGTCTATGTCTTTGCCTGTGCCTTGTTATTTGAATTGTTTATTGTACAAACAATATTCTCTTCAAGTGTTTTCATTTAATTGTCAAAGCAAGAGGCATTTCAAATGAAAGTGAGAGTTTCGGCAACAACAACTACAACAGCAATAACAATAACAACAACAACTGCACATGTCAGTCAGTCACGGCTGTCAATAATAGCGCGTGTCAGGCAAAGTTACCTCTGAGAGAGAGGGAGAGTTAGGGAGAGAAAAGGAGAAGAAAATGCGAAAGGAGATGGAGCAATGGAGCTATTGAAATAGGCGTGGCATTTCGGGGAGTTGAGAGTTTGAGTTGGAAATTGCTGCGAAAGTGCAACTTTTGCCCAGACAGGTAATTAACATTTCCTATTGTCTTTTCCTCTCTATACGCACACACACACACACACACAAATCATAGATAGACCTTTTAAATCTTTCAAAGCGTGACATAAAAAATAAAAAAACAATATTATATATGTTTAATTTATAAACTTTAACTAAGTTAAGTTAAGTCTTTTTGTGTTTTGATTGTCTTTTCGCTTTGCCTTGCCTTGCCTTCGTTTTTTCTCCACTCATTTCGAGATCTCTAACGTATTTCAAACCTAATTTTGCCAGTTTTTCAGTTTTTCGAGACCAGTTTTATTTTTTTTTATTTTTAGGTTTTTTTTTGTTTTCGTTTTAAGCCAACGATTTGCCAATTGGTTTTTGGTTTAGGTTTTGTTGTTGTTGCTTTTGTTTTGTGTTTTTTTTTTTGCAAATATTAATTGTTGCAAAGGAAAAAAAAACATAAAAAAACTAGTTGTTGCTATTGTTGTGGTGGGCAAGTTGCAACTTTTACTTGGTGCCGAATTTAGGCGTGGCCATAATGAAAATCCAGGGAAGTAAAAGCAAAGAGACTGCAGAAAGACTAATTAAATCGTTAGTTTGAAACAAGAAATAAGAAAAGAAAAGAAAAATACAACTACAACAGCAAAGCAAGAAATCCCCTTTCCATTTTGCTTGAAAGCGAAACTGCTTTAGCAGCCGCAGCAGCAGCAGCCTTTACCCCTTCCCCCAGCACCCCACCTCCTGCTGGAGGGAACTGCTTGCTTTAATAGTATTTCATATTCATTGTCTTTGACAAGTTTGCCTTCAACTTCGGTCAGCTTGAACAGAACTGGTAGTTGCTTTTCTTGTTGTTGCTTTTCTCACCATTACCCCGACACCAGACCTACCTATCTACCGCCCTCCCCTACCCACCCCTCCCACCCGTTCCATTCTGTCTGCTAGTTCTCCATAGTGGTGCTTGTCTGTCTGTCTATCTGTCCATTTGTCTGTCTGTCGGTTAACATTCATTTTTCCGTTGCGTCAACGGACTTTCAATATTCTTTGGCATGGTTCGTTCGACTGCATAAATATATGTATGATAATTTTTTTTTCTTTTTTTTGTCGTTTAAGTTTTGTTCATAGTTCTCTTTTGTGGCCTGACACACATTTCGTTCGATATTGCACTCACCATTTTGCTTTGATTTTTTCCTTCTGAATATTTGTATATTCAATAATTTCAATATTAACAATAAACAATAATGAAAACCAAAAAAAAAATTAAAACACGAAAAGACGAGAATACAATTCGAATTTCTCTCTTTCTTCCCTTCTTTCTTTTGTTTGGTTTTTGGCCAATTAATTGGCTCTGCTGCGACTGCACTTTATCAATTCTAATTAGAATTCGTATTGTTTGTACACGATTTCAATTGGAAGACACTTCAACGAATTACACACGGCGGTGTTGGTGGTGCTGTCGGTGGTGGCGTTGGTGGTGCGCATACAATTATTTGCGCATTTTTTTAACAGTCACTTTTTCCGACAAAAAAATCCTTATTAGAGTTTTGAAATTGATTTTTGTTGTTTTTTGGTTTTTTGTCTTCGTCTTCTTCTTTTTTGTCGTTGTCGTCTTTGTATTGTGTGTGAAAAAAACCCGCTAACAGCTACGAACTCGCACGTTGGACTGGAAAACAGAAACTGATTCGAGCGCTGCGACGGCCAACTGCCAAGACAACTGACGACAACGGCAGCAACGGCAAAGTTGGAGTCAAAGTCGTCAAGCCAAGCCAAGTCGAGCCGAGCAGAGCAGAGCAGAGCCAAGTAAACGGCAAAATGAGTGGCCCACCGATTGAGCTGTTGTTGTTGTTTTTGGTCCGCCACGTATAAGCGCCATATACAGTCAAACTAACAACAACAACAACAAAAACAAGAAAACAACAGTTTCTGCTTGTGAGCTGCATGGAAAATTGTATTTTCGTCTGTCTCTCTCGCTCTCTAACCACCACTTCTTTTGACCACCCCCAGCCCGCATTTTTGGTTTTCGTCTTTTGACCAAGTCAAATTCAAAAAACAAAAGACTTAGGCAGCAAACTTGGCTCTGCCTAGGCCTCAGTCTCTGCCACAGTCGCTGTTAAAAAACAATTTAACATTCTGTTAATTGTTAAACATTTAACATTTTATTTCATTTAGTTATTTAGTTATTTTGTTGTTGTTGTTGTTTATTTATGGACTTAATTTCAAGTCAACTGGTTTTCAAATGTTTGTTATAAATTTTATATTTCACTTATACGTTAATATAATATAAAATATAGTTAGGTTGATAGTTTACAACTATATCCTATACTTCAATAATAATAATAATAATTCTAGAATACTGTCCAAATGCGTGAAATTCATGTTTGATACAGTTTTGTTTTAATCTGTAAAAAAACAAATACAGTTAGTGTTTTTTTTGTTTAAATTAACATTTCTATAGCTAAACTGACTAGTTTCGACTACAAAGCTAAGATGTTTTTGACTGGTTTTCGAAATTTTTTACAAGAATTTATCTTTTCTTTTTGTTGTAAATTTCCTCGACTATAATAACTTTGTTTTTTATCAACTAATAAAGTTTATGTACATATATGTATATAAGTACCAAAAACGCTAAATAAAAATAAAACTTTATCAAACTAATTGACTTAGTGTGTCAATTTGTTGGCAAAAAAGTTAAAAAAACAGCAAGAATTACATATGAAATATTTTCAACTAATGAAATTTAAAAAACACAAAAATGCATCCAATTAATTTTTGGCTTTTTATTGACTGCGCGGAATCTCAATTAACGAACAAGCCCCGGCTAACAAACATTTCGAATGAAAAAAAAAGTTTCGCTAAAAGAACAATGCTTGGAATAACGAAAACGGTAAGTCTTAAATGTAGGGGAAATCCCGAATATACAAATATTACAGAGCTGAACAGGGTTACCATTTTACCCATTTACAAAAAACTTTCACACTTTTTCCTTCTTCCATTTCAGACGTCTTCTTCCATCCAAAAACATCCAAAAAAATTATGCGTTTCATAGAATTTTTCAATTCTTTAAAAGTTTTGATGCATATTTTGATAATTTTTTTTTTACAAAAACTGTTCAAACTGAAATATGCGATTAGTGCATTATTAATTAATTTATTTTACAATATAAACCAGAGGGCCGGGGCTAACTTCGACCGCGTCAAAGTTTGTATACCCTTGCAACTTATATGGTAACTCTTTCCTTACCTAAAGCCATCAAAATGGAAAAACGTTCAAGCTAAAAAGGCTAACATTTGCAAAAGAACGGCCTACAATCTTAGTATAGGAAATAACGAAGATATTGATCAAAGTCACTGTTTTCCACCGATCGTTCCTATGGGAGCTATATGATATAGTAACCCGATCTTTATCAAATTCAGCACAGTCATTAACAGATATATTAAACTAACAAATGTTTAATTTAAAAGCAATCGCGTCAAAAGTAACGAAGTTATTGACAAAAGTCACTGTTTTCGAAAGATCGTTCCTATGGGAGCTATATGATATACCCGATCTTGATCAAATTTGGCACAGTCGTTTATATGTGTAATAAACTCACCAATATTAAATTTCATGATCATAGCTCAGAAAATAACGAAGTTATTGAGAAAAGTCACTGTTCGTGACTTTGCCATTTGTATGGGAGCTATATGATATAGTGATCCGATCCGGCTGAATCCGAGATATACAACGCCTGCAGTATATACAAGCCTACATGCAAAATTTCAGCTCTGTAGCTCCAACGGTCTAGGAGGAGTTTGCGTTGATCCAGACGGACAGACGGACAGACGGACGGACGGACGGACGGACGGACGGACGGACATAACTATTTGAACTCGTCTCGTCGTGCTGATCAAGAATATATATACTCTATATGGTCGGAAATGCTTCCTTCTATGCGTTGCACACTTCTGACCAAAATTAATATACCCTTTTTGCAAGGGTATAAAAAAAGGTGTATGTGAAAAATGCTGTTTCGTTTAACGTACAATATGCTGGAACGTATTGTGTTTGTTACCCAAGGGTTCACTGTATATGAAAAACTAGTCTAACCGATAAAAAAATTAATATAATTTTTTTTTTTTTATTATATGTACTTATCAAAATTACTTTAGCAAATGTTTTTTATTGTTAAACGTAAAAAAAATGGAAATCCTCACCACGGTAAATAAATTTTTTGAGAAGTTTGCACCATGTAGAAGAACAAAACATTATTCTATATTAAGGTTGTTTTTATTAGCCGTAGCTTAGTACAAAATTAACTTTTATGAAACAGAAAAGTATATTATTGGAAGTAAGGTTGGACTTTATAGTTCCAGCAGCCGAGTGGCTGCAAGACAGAGGCAACCAAACGAAGGGCTAAGAAACTGCTGTTCTTATTTACAAGGCCATTAAAAAGCTTATCAGCTCCGATATCTTTGAAGATTTTGAAACTAGGCTGTCTAGAACTTTTGACCCACACGAAATCTACCCCATCGATGAGAATGCCCCTCACTTACTCTTACTCATTCTCAATGAAAGAGAAAGTCTAAAATTATTTGGCGCAAAGAAAAGTGTGTAGGAAAAGTCGATTAAGCCGAACTCAACAGCCGAACCCCTTGCAAAAAGGGTATATTCATTTTGGTCAGAAGTGTGCAACGCATAGAAGAAAGCATCTCCGACCATACAAAGTATATATATTCTTGATCAGCACGACAAGACGAGTTCAAATAGCCATGTCCGTCCGTCCGTCTGGAACGACGCGATCTCCTCCTAGACCGTAAGAGCAACAGAGATTTGGCATGTAGCCTTGTATATACTGCACAGTTTGTATACCTCAGATCGGATCACTGTATCATGTAGCTGCCATACAAACGTCAGTCACGAACACTGACTTTTCGCAATAACTTTGTAATATTTTAAGGTATTGTCGTGAAACTTGTGTGTTTTTTACACCTATAATCGACTGTGCCAAATTTGATGAAGATCTTATAGCTATATCATATAGCTTTCATATGAACGATCGGTCAGAAACAGTGACTTTTACGAATAACTTAAAATTACAATTAAAATTTGGTCAGTTTTATACATTTGTTAATGACTGACCCAAATTTGATCATGATCGTGGTAAACAGTGATTTCGGTTAATAATTTCTTTATTTCATATGGTACGATTGTAGATCTTTCTTTCGCAAACATTAGACTTCTGAAACGTTTTTCCACTTTGACGGCTATAGGTAGGGAAAGAGTAACCAAAAACTTGCAAGGGTATACAAACTTTGACGCGGTCGAAGTTAACCCCGGCCCTCTGGTTTAATTTGGTTTGAGTTAGTTCCTGTCCTATCTTTGAAGCTTTTTTTTTTTTTTTCTTGGAAGTTTGACGGGAGGCGATTTTGTAAATGAACATGTTTGATTAGCATAACCCAACCTCATGGGGCATAGGCGACAGCATCTCTATCTCATTTCTATCTCCCGAAACTTCACACAAACTCTTGATAAATGCAAATTCAAAATATGATTTACGAAATAAAACAAAACAAAACCAACAGCAACAACAACAACAACGATAAAGAGTTAAGCTGGATTCATACATAACATTTCACATAGAGAGCTAGTATGAGTGGAAAGCTAAACTAATTCATTTGCATATATATGTATAATAGAAAAGGGTTTCATAAGCCTGTCACCCCAGTAATCACACACACATACAGTCTCAATCTCTCAATATCAATCCCTGGCCATGGTCAAAATTAAAAAAAAAAAAAAAAACAAAAAATAGCCAATAGCCGTTGCCAATGCTAAACAACAAAAAGCCAAACCTATATATATATATTTAACTCCCACTGAAACGAAAGCGAAAGTGACTCCAACTTTAACTCTGACTTGTTGCTTGATGATTATAAAGAAAAATATAAAAAAATTCTGTTTCTAAAAAACGAATGAAAAAAGTGTCTGCAAATGCAGATGGTTATTTTTTCTCTTCTCACGCTTTGCATGCCGTAAATTTCACTACCTTTCACTGTAAATCATTTGCTCGACTTAATTGTGTGCATTTTAATGCTCATTGCGTGCCATTTACCATTTGCTGCTTTTGCAATTCTGTGTTTCTTTTTTCTCTTCTTCTTTTTTGTATGTATTTCTTGTGAAAATGAGAAAATGCAATGCTCTGTTTAGCCATGAAAGATTTCATGCTCTAAAAGCTGGAAAAGTGGAAATGCGTTTAGAATCGATTAATCCCCAAAACTCTCAAGATCAACATACATATGTATGTATATGTATTTTACTTATGCTATACAGGTGTGAACCTTCCTAGTGAGAGATTGCATTGACTTGGCATGGGCTTTCGAAACCGTTATACCAATTGAATATCAAATCGAACAACTTAACCTTCACAAAAAACTGAAAAAAAATCATGCCTTAACCCATACCCAAACATACATATACACACACACACACACACACACACACACACACACATACATACTGATATATGTATGTAGACAAGCGGATAAATTGAAAGTGAAATTTTCATTGTTGGCATTATTATTATTATGTTTTTTTTTGGTTTGGTTTTTTTTTCTGTTTTTGGTAATTGTTGAAAAAGAAAGGCACTCACAATCACCATCGTCATCATCATCATTGCCGGCATGGCTTTTGCTAGTGTGTGAGTGTGTTTGTCTGTGCCACCGACAGCAGCTGATAAGAAACGTGATTTAATTTTTAGTTAAAAATTATGAAAATCATATGAGTATATGTGGCTGTGTGTGTGTGATGATGGTGCCGCCTTGGTTTTCACTTTTCATTTGCATTACCCACTACTTACTTACTACAACTGGTGGCAAGTGCGGCAAGTACCTACTACTATACAATATAATATTACCTCCCATTGCCAGTCAGCCACCATGCGGAAGCCAGTGACTGACTCTCTTGACTCTGTGGGTAATTCGAAACCGAAATCTGGTGTCCCTCAATGCCAACATACATACACACACACACACAGTTTCTCCTGCGGAAGAACAAACATAAAATGAAATACAAAAAAAAACCCCCAAACAAAAAGATTCAAAATGAAAAAGATGAAACTCACCTGGGAGTCTCAGAGGTTTTTTAAGTCAGGGGTATATATGATTCGAGTGTGTATGTATGTGTGTGATGATGATGCACTATCAACTTTAACTAGAGTTAGTACATTTATGTGGTAAAAATGTTGCTTTATAATAAATCAAACTTTCTCAGTAACCAACTTAAAAAATGCAATAGATTTAGGAGTAGAAAAGGGATTGTCACATCAAAAAGACACAAGAAAAGAAAACGGCAACTTTTTATTTTTGTTAAGAATATGATTAATGATTCTTAAGATTATGTCCAAGAATAAAAAGTGTATTCCAGAGGCGATTTATGTATGTACATTCAGGTGTATATACATCTGAACCTGAACCTGTACACCTGAAAATTTTGAAAAGGTGAATTTTGTTGTTGCATTTTTCGAATGTAAATTTGAAACAAATCTGATCAATATTTTCAAAGATATAGCTGATTTTGAAAGCTCACGTTGGAGTGTGTGAAAGGGATAGGCTAAGATGTTTGAATCGATGCCCCCAATTTTACAAAAACTTCTGCTCTGATTTTTCTATGCAATATTACACAGTTATTTTTTGGTTTTGTGCTTAGTTTTTTCACAATATTTTAGAATACCATTACAAAAAAAAAATTAAATAATCCCCCAATAATCAATATTAAACAGTTCATCTTCAAAAAAATAAAAACAATAAAAAAAAAGTTTCAAACACGCAAAGAAGACTTAGACGTGAAGACCTTTTTGTACCTTTTTCCTTCGTTCTAATAATTCAGTCGTATTTGGTAGCAATATCTCAATCACATAGCTTACGGAATCATTTAAAATTTGTAATATAATTAATCTTGAGTCTAACGGTTTCCTTTTTCAAAGAGCTCTCGAATCTCGGAAATATAGACAAACCTAGGCCAAAGTTTGCTTCACAATCTTAGCAGGATGTTGGAAATACATGCAATGCCCAAGAGTTTAAGGACAATGGGGCAGAATGCCTGCCAGAAATGCAAGTCTAGAAAAAGAGTTTATGAATAAAAGAAGATTAATATAGAATATAAATCATATACAATTGGGGTTTTGAAATGAACTATGCTAACAACTATTGCAGAGTATCTGCATTTCAGTTTTTGTAGATTATACAAAAAGGGGAAAAATTGGTTTTTTATTATATGTGCTTTTTGGTTGCTTTGCTTGTTGTTGGCTTAGTTTCCCTTCCTGCCATTGTGGCAAGATAATCATGTTGCACATGAAGCTGGAGGGCGTGATGGCAATCTTTATTTCTGTTTCGTTTCGTTTCGTTATTTAGTTTTTGCTCATCGTTGTCGTAGTCGAGGGGTCGCCTTATGATGTGTTCAGTGATCGGTCTTCTCAAGCTGCTTACCCGGTAGTGGAGCATTTTGTCAGCTCATGATTGATGCGAGAACAAGGTTTGTCGCTTAAGTCAATTGTTTATGTATGGAACCGTGGCTTTTTGTTGCCTTCACCGGATGTGTTCTAATAAAGTCACAAAAAGCTCTTTCAAGGTCGAAACTGTTTAATCGTTAAGAAATATAATGATGTTTATATGTAGGTATTTATATATTGGAATGACAACGCATTTTCATCGGAATATCCATTACCAAAATGGGTATTAGAGTTTCCCAGGAATATGCGAGGTTGTTCCAAAAATGGCTTTCACAAGGTTTAGACATAGAAACAACTGGAACTAGAGCTAACCGAACTAGAAGTTGATGGCGACAATGTATCAATGTGTTCATCATATAGATGACAAGCCTTGCGATCGGTACGATTTGGTTTCAATTTTTCCCATAGATGGGAAATTATTTTGTTGTTCTTGTTGCTGCTGCTGCTGCTGCCGTTGCCGTTGCCGTTGTTGTTGTCGCCGACCTTTAATTGATGGCTCTGAGTCTTATCTCTCTTGAAGCGCTCTAAAAACAAACGCAACCATTTTGGCCTTGACTTTAACCAACGTTTTCGTGGCGATCTTAGGGCAATGTCAGGAGTAACTACCTCATTAGATGAAGGCAACCAGACCAATGGAGCAGGAATTGGCGGAGGTGGTAATGGCTTCTGTAATCCATCATGAGCACGTTTTAGATTTTTACGCAGCCTTTGATATGGATCCAAAATCTGTGGTTGCTGCTGCTCCGGCTCCTGCTGCTGCTCGGAAGGTGGTAGCGGAGCACAACGTCGTCGGCGGCGGCGTGGTGGAGGTCTTGGAGCCATAGTCAACGGAGGCTTCGGCGGCGGTGGACTTAACGGCATGGATAATGAGACTTCTCCATAACTGGCTGAGAGAAGCAGCGCATGGTCTGCAATTACACGATTGTGACGCTTTCTGTAGAAAGGATGAAAGTTATGACCCACATGCGATCTCTAGGATTTAATAGAAAGAATAGTTGTACCTACCCAATCATAAATAATACCATATTATAGACAGGCATTGCCATTAGAACTAGCAACAGAAAAGTTATTCCGAGACGACAATCCATTGGCCAGCTTGAGCTAGTATATTCTTCCCATTGCTGGTGAGTTGTTATGCCGGTATCATTGTTATTGTCATCCATGGCCAAGGATGAGGCCATACCCTCATGAGGGCTTGACCAGTTCCAAAGATGTGGCCAAAACACAATGAATATATAGGCAGGTAACTGCCAAAGTAACTTCATATCTGTTTTGTTTGTTTATTAGTAAATTGATAGAAAAAACACAAAAATATATATGTATATAAATTGAGATAACTGACAGAAGACTACTCTCGCTTGGGTTTAACAAGTTGATTCTCATAGATTTCCATCGGCAGAAGATCGACATTAGTTTCCGGCACCATGGGCAAATTGACATGATAGGGACAATAGCAGCGGGGCAAGGCCGATACTTGCGGCGGTGGCAACACCACCAAATTGGTGGGCATATAATTCTCTTCGATAACTGTCATTTCAGGATCTGATTCGTATATATAATTCAATCGCTCCAAATTGCAACGCATCAAGTGAATGCAGCAAAGGGAGGGAAGCAACAGCATTGAAAAAATGAAGAGACCAAACCAAATGGCATTCTATGGAGAAATAGAAAAACGAAATCTTTGTGACTGTAATGAATATTTCATTCGACTACCCACCATGGGCTTGGCAATTCTATTACAGAGATCACTGGATTCTGTCATTTTTTGGGTTTCACTGCGCATCAATGGGGAGCAGCTATTTAGATCATTCTCGGTGACATTCCGTACCATATGAATATAGCTAGTTAGACTATCATCGACATATTTCATTATATTGCGACCCGTCGATATGGTGATATCATTGGCTTTCGTCTTGAGGAACTCGTTTCCCATTCTAATCTCATTAAGCAAATGCCTCATGGATTTCCCAAAATTGCCAATATCCGAATCAGAATCTGAACTTGAGGTGGACAAATGTTGGTCAATTTTCTGCAAGATATCTAGCATATGACTGACAATCTTGGCCAATGGTTTGCCTAAATGCTGATGAAATGCCTGCAAATTCACAATCTGATTTCGCAGCGTGGAATTGCCCTGAACACGACCAGCCAGATTATCGAGACTCCTCCAGAAATCCGGCAATGGACCTGGATACGGCTCCGGTATTAATTGCCGGCATAAATATCGGGTATATCGCTTGCTATCATAGCTGGAAAGATTCTTTTGGCTCAACATCTGATGAATAGCCGCTTCCGCCTGCGAATGGATTTCACCCAATTCCACTGGCAATGAACTATTTTCCATCTCATGCAAACAATTCCGGACATCCTCAATCACCTCTTCACGGAGCCCGGACAAATTGAACAGATCTTCCAATTGCCATAATTTATAGAGATTCTCGTTGCTTGTGTTGTGGCATCTTTGAAATGCCTCATCTGCCCTCATCTGGGGCATTCGATGAGTAAGAGCAAATCGAACTGGTAAGTATTTATTCGGATTGAGAACTTTATTCGGCGACAAGTCTGGTGATGACTTTATAAATTTTCTGCTACAACATCCATGCCACAACAATGCTCCATGGAGGAGAAAGAAAAGTGTCAACATAATGGCCAGAAAATACAATACAAATATTGTCACTAACGTGCAACAGAGGCAATTTCTAGAGGCTTGCGAACTCTGCAGATATAGAACAAAACTGAATAGGAACAGGACAGGAACTAACAAAAATATCAAAATTATTGCCACGGTGATATGGAACCAGAATTTGCCCAGTTTATTTCTCAAATTTATAACGGGTGGAATTCTGACCACATTCTGTCGTTTTGTTGGCTGAGCAGTGAGCTCTTCGACAAGTCTCTCCAACAGTTGCGTTGTCATATTGCTTTTCTTTAACAACTGTTGTCCTGAAGGTGAAAATAAAACAGATTATACAGTGCTTTCAAAAGGAGTGATAAGATGGGCAGGACTGACAAAAATATTTAATTATTATGATTCAGTGTGTTGAGACTCACACCTACATACATGGGAGTACTACGCACCGCCATCGTTGACATCCTCTTGAATGGTATTGATTAGTTTATTCATGCGATTCTTAAACACACTCGACAACTGCTTTAGATGGTTTGAAGCATTGCGTGGATAGTCGACCAATTTGTTATTTAGAAGGCCTTGAATCGATATGATAAATACATCAGTGTCAGGCAACTAAGAAAAGGAGAATGAAAGTGAAAACTACATATGTACATATATCCCAATTGAAACTCACCAAATCGTAATGCAGACAACCCATGTCTAGATAACTAATGGCATGTTTGCGGTAAAATTGTTTACATTCGTTAAAGGGACATTGCATAATCAGAGTCACCATAAGATGACGTTTAACATCGCGTAGAGCTGTCAATTGGAATATAAAAGTTATATACATATGAACCGACTTGAAGTGTATGTATCTTTTACCATCTCGAAATTGAGTGGCCAAATGTCGTGCTTGGGGTACCTCATCCTTAAGTCTGGCAAAAAGAGATTGCGTGTCCTGTAGATTATCGACAATTTGGCTTAATCTCTCGATGGCTGCACCATTGGCTTCCGTTCGAATAAAGGATTGTATGATGTGTGGTTCGTTTTGCAATATCTGTTCGATTCGTTGCTGAAACTGTTTATAGTTCTCTACATGCAAATGATGCAGATGCTCCGATGTGGATCTAACCACCTCGGCTGCTGTTAGTAGAGGCGAGTCACTAGAGTTTCCCGTTCCACAGATGCTTCTTGTTAACACATCGTTTAAATTATTATGCAATTTCACACTCGCGATTAGGGCGAAAATTAGAAAGAAACTTTTATCCACCGATTGAGAGAGAGATAGTAAAAACGAATTTTCCATTGACTTACAGCATAAAAATGACCACAATGGTCATCATCAATCCCCAGCATAGAAATGTACATAGAACAGACAAAGGAGTCCTTCTACCCTCGGCACAAAAGAGGCAATAGAATATTCTACAAGATATAATGTTTCAAGGATTAGGACTCAGAAAAATCATGCCATTCTTTGTCTTTGTCTCACCCAATGAGGGGTATCAGGATCATGAGTATAATTAGGAAGAGGACCATCATCATAAGAATGCGCTGTTGTCTCAGATATGCCAACCAATTATCCTCTATGGCTTTCTCATCGATATCATTGCCGTCTGTGGTTATATAACCTTTTGGTATCCTCTTTGAATCCATCAGCAAGGCACCAGTAAAATCATTGGCCAATACATACACATGACTCAATAATCCTCCCCTACGGTCATCTAAATCATCTCTTTCACTTCTTGATCCTAGATCTAGATCATTAAACCTTGACACATAACGCTCATATTGGTCAAACTGTACTTCATCGATCAATAGAACGTATTGAAATTTTAATGCCCAAAAGCTACAGATGCTCCAAATGCCAATTGAATTCATTTCCATTAATCAAAATCGATTCGTTTAGGATATTGAGTATTCTCTGTTGATTGACAACTTGTCGACTCCCTTGATTTAATCGAGAAGAGAATAAATGTGTTTGCATTGTGTTAGACAAAGATAAACTCATTTACAATTGGACCAAAAAGGACAAAGCATGTGCTTGGTTTCTCTCTCTTTATATTATACATATGTATGTATGTATGTATATTAAATTTTTATACCCTTGCAAAAAGGGTATATTAATTTTGGTCAGAAGTGTGCAACGCATAGAAGGAAGCATCTCCGACCATATTAAGTATATATATTCTTGATCAGCACGACGAGACGAGTTCATATAGCCATGTCCGTCCGTCCGTCTGTCCGAACAGTGACTTTTCTCAATAACTTTGTTATTTTCTGAGCTATTGTCATGAAATTTAATATTGGTGAGTTAATTACACATGTAAACGACTATGCCAAATTTGATCAAGATCGGGTGACTATATCATATAGCTCCCATAGAAACGATCTTTCGAAAACAGTGACTTTTGTCAATAACTTCGTTACTTTTGACGCGATTGCTTTCAAATTAAACATTTGTTAGTTTAATCTGTTAATGACTGTGCCGAATTTGATAAATATTGGGTAACTGTATCATATAGCTCCCATAGGAACGATCGGTGGAAAACAGTGACTTTGATCTTCGTTGTTTCCACTTTTATGGCTAGAGGTAAGGAAAAAGTTACCAAAAAAGTTGCAAGGGTATACAAACTTTGACGCGGTCGAAGTTAGCCCCGGCCCTCTGGTTCTTATATCAGTATTTAAACGGATTAAAGCTACTGCATAGAAATTGATGCATTTTCGACAAGCTTTCTAGGCCTATTTAAATTTAATGAAAAGCTGCAAACTAATATATAAATGTAAACTTTAAATTGTGATGAGATTGATTTGGAGGGCTTAAAAAAATAAACTATGTTTGGTTACCGATCCTTCCTATGGCAGCTATATATATAATATTTTGTCCTGATTTCAATCAATCTTTTTTTGGATATAAGTTCCATCAGATTTGGATTTGGAATATGGGATATACATAATGTTAACAATTTGGCTTACTTGAAAAGGCATCAGAGTTCGTTAGTCAATCTGGTGTGTCCTAAATGTAGTCCTTTTAATTTTGTTTATAATCAAAAAGCTGTATTATAATTTCTGGCCATTCTACAAGTATTAAGCTTCTTAAGTAAGATATTGAATAACTCAGTTCAGATAATATTACTCATCTCTTAAAAAAGAGACTACCTAACACAATCTTACCCAAATAAGCGTTAACTTAACTGAATAGTATTAAATAAACCAAACCATAAAATGAATCAACCGAAACCCTCAGTAGCTATAGCTGCTGTATCTACTATAGCTTTAAATTTATCTTTTATAATAATAATCACACTTTTACTAGACTTACATGTATATATTTTACTGATATCGATATTTTTTTCGAATCCATGAATACAATTTATGTAGATATAGAATTGATCCAGCCCAGCTGTCGAATTCTGGGAAAACCACACAAAATTTAAATTTAATTAAAATTTTTGACTTAAGCAAAAAACCATTTAATGTACGTAAAATGTAAAATACAACATACATACTTATATACTCGTATATATTATGTATATATACTATATGTATATACTAATAGTAATATAAAAAAAAAAATAATAATCATTTTATAATGCAATCAACTCAAATGGTTGTCTCCGTGTGAGTGTATTTTCTTTTTGTGATTTATATGTATATATATATATATATATATATATGTATATTTACTATATATATATTGAAATCTTTTATGTTGCTGCTTCTTGCCTTTAGATTGTGTGGAAATGCCGCAGGGTTTTTCTTTTCACATTAGGTTTTGTCTGCTTACTAAAAACTATGACAACGTGTTTGAGTACGTGTTATATATATATTTGTATATATATATACTAATCGTAAGTATTATGTATGTAGGTGTATGGGGTATGTGTGTGTGTATGTGCATAAGATTCTGCAAGTTTTTAAGGAAGTACATGTATGTATATAACTTCAGAATCTCGGTTTTCTTTTTTTTGTTTTTCTTTTCTTTTTATAAAATAAATACATTAAATGCATTGAAAAACTGGAGAGACAGATCTTAACACTTTGTTTTTTGTTTACTGTCGTCTTGCTGTCTAAATTAAAATGGCAGTTTTGTTAATAATTTATCCATTTGTTAATATACTTTAGTTGTTTTAGGTTTGGTTTTTTTTTTTTTTTTTGGGGGGGGGGGTTGATTTGTGTTGTAAAGTTTTTTTTGGAAGAGAAATTAAGGGTTTTTTTTGTACCCTTAAAATTACAATGATAAAATAATTGTAGTTTTTCTTTTTTAATATATATAGTTGGTAGTTTGTTTGTTGGTTTTTTTTTATATTGGAAATCTAGATTCTCACACACTCTTACTATCGCTTCCTCTCTATCGCGCTTTTGTGTATCTGTGTGTGTTTCTGTGTAAAGGAGAGGAAGGATTGAAGTGTCAAGTGAAAGAAGTTTATAAATTTATGAGATTCCTTGAAGTTTTTCTTTTTTGTTTTTCTGAGCTTTATTGGCCAACCACTTCTTTTAATAATAAGAGAGCGCGAGAGTGAGAGATAGATTGAGACAAATGAGGAGGATTACAGCTATCTATCCCCCTTTCTCGATTTCTCTCTCTCTCTCTCCCTCTCTCTATGGACTCTGTTAATGAGCAAATCCATTTTAAATATTTGAATGCATCATCGGATTGCTATTCGTTTGGCAACATAAATTTCATTTCATTTCCTTATTCTTGTTTTGTTTTTTGTTGTTTTTGCTTTGTTTTTTTTTTCTTGTTTGCGTTTTTATAACTTTTCACTAGATGCATTATTTCATTATTTGTTGCTTCGGCCCGCGCTTAATACTAGATCGTTTGCATTACTCATTCGCTCTTGTGTGTTTTAGATCGATGGCATTTGGTTAAACAAAACAGAAGAAACGAATCAATATATGGTTAACAGAAAATAATGACCTACGACTTAATTTAAATGACAATCATCATAATGTTGTTTTCTTGATTTTTGTTTTTGTGTTCTTTTTTTGTTTGTTTCTTTTTTGTTTTGTTTTAGGGTATCATTAACTTAAAGTACAGTCTCAATAATAGGGATAGGGTTTATATAGAGCGAAACTCAAGTTTTGGTATTAAAAATTAAATTCTTGCATCTTTCTGCATTCTTGTTGCCACTTTCTGGTCTCCTTCCCCCTCTAAAGCTGTTTGCGCCCAAGTCCGAACGATTTGATTTCATTTGATTTAATCCTGCTCAGAGGCGCCCGGATAATAGTATGGTGGTGGACGCTCATATTCGGATGAAGGTGGTGCTGCTGGCGGATTATGATAGCGTGGCGGCTCATGGTCCCAGTGCCTGTCAAATCAAATCAAAGTTATCTTAGTAAGTGGACAAATAGTTATATTAAGGTATATATTAAATAAATATATTAACAAATATAAGTAGTAATAACGAAAGAAGAAAATCACGAACAACACACTGCCTCCTCCTTTTTCTATCAGTCTCTTTCTCTCTTTCTTACTCACTATTGCTAAATTTGTTTTTAGTAGAAACATCGATTCTTATCGAGCATTATAGCCCTTTTTTCGATGAAAAGATAACACTTTGATGATGACAATGTTTTTATGTATGTGTGTATGCATGTATGGATGAATTTATGGATTCAGTTAGTGTTCTTGGCTTTGAATCCATAGTTATAGATAACGGCGACATTGGTTTTACAAGCTATACATATATCTATATATATTTATATAGGTATATAACAATGAACAATAAACAGCTGGACATTTGAAGTATATACGTGACGTCTACAGGAAAAGAAGCACAGAAAACAAATGAATTCATTTTGAATCAATCCCACAACCAGTCTGCCTTTGTTTCGTTTTTAAATATTATTAATTAAATTCAATTAAAAACGTTTTCCCCATTATATTCTTCTTAATCTCTAAAGAAAACAAACTTTTAGACGTTATTATCCGTCTCTCAGTTTACCCTACATATGTATATTCTTTAAGTTAAGTGATCGTTTCTATATGGATATAAAGCGCTGCTAGGTTTAGTCTTACAATTAGTCAGTCAGTGGTTAAGTCCAATTTACTAATAATTTGTTTGGAGAGCCTTTTATTTAGGAAATTTCGCACGTGTTAGTCCAGTTTTATTTGAACTCGAGATGCGAGTCTTATCTGAACACAAACAAACACAAATTGAGTGTTATTATGGGTGGCGTACACATTACCAAAGACCAAGTGTAGCAACTGGCAACTGGCAAACAAGGAGTTAAACGGCCTAAAAGTAACCATCTGCCGTCAATGCTTTAGGCCTTGTATCAATGGCCATAATTTTAGCGCTAAATTAAACAAAAATTAAAAATAAATTACAATTAAGAGATTAAGCGGCTAGGTTTTGTTTGTTGTTACCATAATAGAGACCTTCAAAAGGAGGAATGTTTACATGGTATGGAATAGATGTGATTTCAAGATGATAACCATAATGATCTTGGGCTCTTAACTTACGTGGGTGCCATGTCGTTATAACGCATATTGCTGCTACCAGGAGCTGCATCATCACAGCCTCCTCCACCTCCACCGCCGCCGCCACCACCGCCGTTCGAGCGAGCTGCTCTTGAGTGTCGTGGCGATGCGTCCTCATAGTATTCCTGCTGTTCTCGTCGTCGTTCATAGGCCTTGCGCCGTTTCTTTGGCACACTATTTGAGTGAATGAGAACGGGAGTAATATTAGTTTCAAATTAACGATCAAATCGAATCTCTCTCTCTCTCTTACTTAGCCAATGGCACATGCTCGCGATCGCGCTCGCTATAGGCATCGTATAAATAGTCGCTGCTGCATGCGTTAGGCGTAATGATGATCGGTATTAGCAGTGAAATGAGAGACAATTGTGAGACAGAGAGGTTAATCATGTTGGTCCATCCACACATAAGCAGAAGGGATTAAGACATAAGTACAACTAAATGAATCCATGTTAATCTTTCTTTGATTTATTCGACGTCACCACCCCCGATGATTCCATAGACGTTCCAATTTCATTCAACTGTTCAAAGTGATCAACTCCTCCACGTTCACGTCTGGAAGTTTTTTTAGTTTCGCATGCGCAAGAGGTTTGCCGACCACCGCCACATGTTAGAATCGGTGGCAGTGTATAAGGTGCACCAGTACAAACTGGACAGCTTTTGGGTTTTAGTAGTGGATGAAGGTGGATTTAAGTGCGGTTAAAAGTGATGCCTGAAAACAGAACACAAAACATACAAAACAAAATTTATATCAACCTACCCGCCCTCTACAACTGCTGCAGCACCGACAGTGGCAATATAAGGATAGATTTTCTTATACAAACACATCAAGCGATGGGCCACAAATAATATGGGTATAAAGAGCAACGAGCAAAGCAAAACGCCAACCCAAAATCCATTCTGTAAAACCACACAAAAAAAAAAAGACAAATTAAAGTTTGAAATCGAGTGTAGAGTTTGTTTTTTTGGGACTTACAATGGGATCGACCAGCCGATGGCATATCAAATCAACGCCGCGATAATATATATAGGAAAGTGGCGCACAGTGACCCACATTGTCATTACTCTCAGTGATAACCATATTGACATAGTCTTCAATTTGTTCAGTTAACTCAACTGTTAGATTTGATCCAAGCAAATTGATATACTCTTTGCCTCGTGTTTGTATAAAGTGCTCGGATCTAAGAACAGCAGCCACTAGTATGGTAATTGAGCTATTGAAATCATGATTCTCATACAAGATTAATTCATCAATTTTCTTTAGATTCTCTCGCATTTTATCCACAATTCCGGAAAGTTTGATCACGAAATTATCATGGAATGCCCTCATGCTGTAGACCGCATTGTAGAACTGTATCTTTGCCCAGGCATATGTCGGATATTCGAGTGAATTATACATCGAATCTATACTTTGAGCCAATGATCGTAAATCCATTGGGGTAAATTCTTTGCATAGATATTCCATATATAAGCTACTATGATACGTTGATAAATTGCCATTGCGCAACTTATTGAGACGATTCCTCTCTTCAGCTGTGAGTAAAACAACAGTGCTGAGATCCTCATTGAAAATGGGTCCATGATCGGAATCGTCGCTCTCGTGCGAGGTCATTACCGATATGCGAGAAATATCATTAATGTCATAGATTTTATTGGTACGCAGCATATCGAATATGGATTGATTTGCCTCACAGGCTTTAATCGCACTTGACATCCGGAATGGTGGTACG